>NW_025533832.1:40000-182500 GCF_020615455.1 Coregonus clupeaformis | reverse complement strand
TATAACATTCCATGAAATACACTTGCCATTTTAATACTTGCAAAACAGCTGTGATACTGTACTGAAATGACCTGCTCACAGTTTCACTGAACCATTCCATGAAATAGGCCTACTATGAGTAAAATAACGAGACATCCTAATGTACCTGGGGGGTAATGCATGAATGGATATATCAGTTTACACTTTCTCTGCCATTGACACCCATGAAACTGTGATTTTCCATGCTGAAAAATGCATGAGAAAACACAGTGACATCATCAATAGTCTCTACTGACCTCAACAATCCATACCAGTGATACAAACAGAAGTCTGACTCTGGTCATATGTGAATCATTCAACATGTATAACCACCCCCCTTAATTAAACCATAACAACATCAACAGAACAACAACAATATCAAACGTTTCAAATCTATTTAGGGCATTGCACAGCCTCCTTTTGCATTCATTTCCCCTTCAGTTGAGATCCAACCACAATATGATGATAAGCAATATCCAGGTCAACATATAAGTGCAAATGCATTAAGCACAAAGCAGGTCATATTGACCACTGACCAGACAGTTCCGCAACAACTGCTGTATCCTATAATGTGTCTATCAATCTCCTTATTTGACATGTGGAGGTGCCTTCTATAACTACTTTCAGTAACCACTTTCTCATTAAAATCAACTTGAGTACCAAAGGGCCATGCTCAGTTAATGTATCATTTGCATTAAAAGTGAAAGTATCCTATTCAATCCATAGTCCCTCTTTATCATGGCATAGGTTCAGAACATGCTGTTCTACCTACTGCTGTAGCATGTTTCTGTTGTTGATCTCATATCTGTCTGTTGCTCTTTCTCTTTCCCACCTATCTGTATCTGATTGACATTGACCCAAAAAAACACAAGTTACCTTTGTCTCGACAAGTCCAGACAGGCTACAAGCCTTTAGCTTCTTTGAGAACTTCACAAGAAAGCCACAAACACCATCTTGTCCACTTTCTTTCATCTGCCTTTCTAGTTTCCTCTTCTCTCCTTGACCGTCGTTTTTCAATGACCGAGGGACAGGATTGTATGTCTTTATCTTTCAGTTTGTCTGGCTCTCGGACTTAACACACATAAACACACCTGAAGCCGTCATTAGGGCCACCCCCTCTGTGTGCCTGCGTCACATGGGCACACCCATAACACACACAGAGATAGACGTATACAGACGTATACACACACTCACACTCGCTCGCTCGCACACACAAACACACACACACACACACACACAGGAGAGGGATGATATAGTATTAGACTCACCTGTTGAACACACAGGGGACTCACATAGCCTACACACAATGAGAAGGTCTGCAGCTATTGGCTCACAATACCTTCTCTCTTTCAATCCCTCCTTCCCTCTCTCCCTGTGTGAATGACCTACATTTGTTGCTAAACCTGTTTGACTACTTCTCTTCCAACAATGAATAGAGTCAATTTAGAGGCAGACCTAACTGTCTAAACTCATCCTCCATCATCAATATTTAAACAAACTTGCTCTGAGGATCATTACATCCTCTGACACTGACCTGTTAATATATGTCATATGCTAATGACAGTTCATAAATGTTCCAAGTCAACTAATAAAGCAGGAAGCACGCCCTGTTTACTCAACGGGCTAACGACACTAGCGTGTGAGCACATGTTGACACACAGGTGGGGACTTTCACAGCCTCACAATGACAGACTGGTTCAGGCTACAGCCTGTCAGCACTAGTAGAAGCTAGGTCTGGCTGTTAGCATAAGCAAATGTTAGCATGTTAACCAACTGTAGCTAGCATAGACTACTAGCCTTTGTTAGCCTGTGTAGCTCTGTTTACCGGCACCTATAACCGCACTGTCTGCACACATATGACTCTATGCAACAGACAGAAGGAAGGTTGTGTAAGTATATGGAGATGTTGAAGATGATTTCTAGCCTTGGTTTATTCAGCTCAATGTACACAGAAAGAACATAGAAGATAGAACATAGGACTTTTAGAGATGATTATTTGTGTGTTGTCATCAATGCTAGCCTACATCAGGTCACATAAAACAGAGAAGCCTTTGTTCTGTGGGCCTACAGTAGCACTGTGCATTCAACTAATCAGGGTGTTATTAACTAGGCGTAGAGCATGGCGTTTGCAACGCCAGGGTTGTGGGTTCGATTCGTATGCACTCACTAACTGTAAGTCGCTCTGGATAAGAGTGTCTGCTAAATGACTAAAATGTAATGTAAATGTAAAAGCACAGTCGCTGTTTCTAAGAGACTGCAGTTGTAAAAGTGAGGCAAAATACTTGTTTACATTTTTAACATAGGTCTACTGTATGCCTACTTTCCCATGTTATTATGTTTTTGTCTCAAGCAGTAGGTCTAAGGTTAAGTTTACCCACAACTCTTCCTGGTACAGTTAGCTACAGTATAACTACTTCCTTGGGACCATCCGTGTTAACCTCAACCAACCACAATCACCACATCTCAATCTGTGAGTGGCGATGGAACCGAGAGGCACCAATGAGGATGTCTAATATTGTGGCATGTAACAACCCCTACAGTGTTTCTGTTCTACCAAATGCACAAAATCTTTGAATATTTTCTAGTGTATTTTCCCCAACAATCGATACAAGGACTTGGCTGCTCCACTGTAAGGAAAAGCTGGCTCAGGGAGAGGATGAAAATAATCATGAAAGTAAGTGGCTGAGGTTCATTCCATGAGAAACATCTTGATAAGGAAATGTGCTTGACCCTCCTCAGATACTGTATCTTTCAAATCTCCCATTATGTCTGCTCATGTTTACAGATTTTGTCCAATGTTTTCTTTCGTTCGCCCACTTTTTCCATTGTTGCTAGTTTTAACTCAATGGTTATCCTCTTTATGTGGAACCTCTCTCATGATTCAACATGTTCCTTGTCTCTATATTTCCATCTTTCCTCGCCATAGAGGAAGTATATTATGAGCGGAGACAAACACAGGAAGCAGGATGTGCTGTCGTGACGAGCTGCTATTTTTTCTCCTTCTCTTTCCCTCACAACCCGGTCTCCTCTGACCGCTACGATGGGCATCGGTGCAGGGGGAAAAAGCAGGAAGAGCCTCACAATCTCTCTATCTTCACCCCCTGTCTTTACACAGTCTCAAGTTCTACTTCCGTCACTTGTTCGTTAACATCAGACATTTTGGGCTTTGTCCCTTTAAATAAGTATCTAAGGTTGTACAGTATGAGCAAATGGGTACGTGAGCAAATGGGAGCGTATTGTCATGTGAAAACATAATCCCACCGCTGACACCAATATTGTTGACTACTTTACACAGCAATACAATTGGGGCTCGTAAATATATCGTCTGAAATGTTATTTCAAGATGCCTATTGTTTTGTTTTGTGCTCCCTTGCTCTCCCTCTCAGGCTCCCACCCCTTCCTTCCCATCTTTCCCCGCTCTTCTTCTCACGCTTTCATCTGTGCATCCCATGGTACCCTCTCTACCCTTTAAAGTGAGCCCTGGTGGTATTCTGGTCAGAGCTGCTCTATTTCCTTATTTCAAAGTCTTATCTGAAATCTCTTTTAAATCTTTGGTTCATAAGGTTGTTTTAACTATCAGGGTCATATCGGAAATACACTTTGTTTCTTCTTCAGAAAGAATATTCAATAGACTATATGGGTCACCACAGCACTATGTGACAAACCATAGGCCCTATTTTAAGATAAGCGAGAAAATACTATTGAAATGATTCCACCAAGCTATACCTGCAAAACAAATGTTGCTGCTGGTAGCTCATATCTATGAAACCTGACCTAAAGAACATGTTGCACTGTGTGGAAAAGTTGAATTGTCTGCAGGGGGGTGGATTGTCGTTGTGAGGCCTGACCCCATTGTCTAAGCCCATTCACATGCATCTAAGTTTCCCTCATTAAAGAGTGAACAAGTGGCTGGATTCAATTCCACTTGATAGAATGTCCTCTGAAACCCGGCCTATGATATCTGAGTGGAGTGGTGGAGGTGTACAACACATAACACATAGACCCACCAGCTGGCAGCCACCCATAGATTATTTACCACAAGGCTGTGCAGTGGTCATGTCATGTGACATAAACAGAACAAGAGGGATGTTACCACTGCAGCTGGTGTCAGAGTCAGTGTGACTTCTTTTTATAGCCCCGGGGAGTTTCTTGAGACTGCATGCTAAGTGAAGACAAAGCCAATGAGACGATCATCATGTGCACTATGCACTAAAGCCAAGTAGCAAGTGTATGAGAGTTAGTCAGTGGAAAATTATGGAGTTCATTGATATCTACTTAAGAGACAATAAAGTAAATGGAATCACGTTTTCATCTTAAATTGAACTGATACGGTCTGCAATTATTGGGTGAATATAATGATTTGTCAAATCAAAGCGATGAAATTACATAGGCCTAAGTGTCATAAATGAAGTAGTATAATATCTCACAACACATTATTTACTGTAAAAGAGGCAAGAACTTACAATGGAAACAATTATATGTGTACTTTAGGGTTGAAAAGGAGTAAAACCCACACATTAGTGACAGAACAACAAGGCTGTGTGAGTAGAGTAGAATAACCCAGCAACTGACTGCCACAACTAGTCTGATAAAACCTTTACAGCCTCTGTCTCGGCCAATGGAACATTAAGAAAGGTTACACATCGTGAGAAAAACACGCATGCTGTCAACCTGTCCAGGTTTGCACACTTTCAAACAACTTACACAACCCTTTCTGTTTCATGTGAATTCAACTGGATATAAATAAATACTGAATTACAATAGAACATACATCTAATATGGTCATAAAAGTAATGTTTAAGAAAGCAACATCTTAGCAAAAATGTTACAGTAGTCTACTTGGAAATCTCAAGACATTAGCTTTTTATTCAATGTGTGGTGGTCAAACATCATCTCATTCACTGGCATGTCTTGATGGAAAGTACCTCCTCTTTAGTGTCTGTCTTTGAAATCAAAATGACTGAAATCCCTGAGGCTCTTTGAAAACCAACCGACCGCATCTGCTGTTTACTCAAGGAACTGGTAGGAGAGCCCTGTTACCACGGTTTCACAGACCACTGCTCTAATACCCTAACCCCCTACCCTGGTTGGTCTGAGGAACATGATCAATTTTAAAGGGCGACCCGACCAAATTCACATAGAAATGTACATCTGTTATTCCCATTGAAAGCACATCTAAGAAGCTGTAGAGCTGTTCTATGTGTGCTATTTCTATGCTTCCCGGTCTTAAGTTTCATTTTTGAGACTTTTACTTTAGGTTTTGTACACCAGCTTCAAACAACTGAAAATACAATATTTTTGGTTATGGAAAAGATATTTCACAGCGGTTTAGATGGTAGAATGATTCTCTACATTCCCAAACTCGGTCCTGTGACCCCCCTTGGTGCACGTTTTGGTTTTTGCCCTAGCACTACACAGCTGATTGAAATAATCAAAGGTTGATGATGAGTTGGTTATCTGAATCAGCTATGTAGTGCTAGGGCAAAAACCAAAACGTGCACCCGGGGGGGGCAGGACCGAGTTTGGGAAACCCTGCTCTACACTATACTTGCAAACTATAATAATTTTTGCAGAGCGATTTCTGCATAGTGCATCTTTAAATTAGATGACACAGACGTGTTTCTGTATCAAATCAGCCATTTACTGGATTCACCATATCAGGTGAATTAATATGAGACCACTGGAGAAAGTTTGCTATATGAGAGAACAGGTAACAGCGCCCTCCATAACTTTACAGGTATTAAAGTGCAACTGCACCTTGATGTCTCTCTCAGCACAATGAAACTACTACTGCAGTTAATTGCTGTGAATTATTTACTTACATGTTCCTAATCAAGCTAATCAAATATAAAATCACTTCCAACCTCAGAGGAGTCCAGTCCAGTACTGTCAGTCACTTGTCCTGATTGGCTGCTGAGGGGAATATCGTCAGGCGCTAAAGGCCGGTAGCCAATAAGGGGTACATCCCTTGACTCCACCCCTGGCAGGTCCATCCCACCTGTTCGCATATTACGAGGGATCATGGTGCCTACGGCTAGAGACACAAAATAAACAATAGGCACATATGGGGTTAATTGGTTATAATTTCAACTTCAGAGAACTTCAGAAAATGAGAGTAGATTTCACAGTGTAACCAACATCATTTTATAGTTCATGGAATTTAACCAACTCTGAAAGGCATACATAAAAAAAAAAAAAAAAAGTATATATACTTTACAAAAAAATTATTGTGTACCAAAGCTTTGGTTGTAGCAGGTCAATTAGCAGTTCATTTGTTTACATGACTTACATTTCACTGTGCTCTGCTCCAGCATTGAATTTGAATGCCAACTCTTCCTTCCCTTTCCCCTTTCCCTCCCTGAGATGTGGATTGCCATGATGATAGAACTCTGCTACACTATAGGGTAGGAGGAGGATGTTGACATGTACCACTCTATCTATTTAGAGACTGTAGATATTCATTGCTGATTCACATTAATGAAACTGTTTTATCAAATTTTTTGACAAGCAAGTGTGGTGTAGGCTACTGTGTATGAATGTACAGTATATGGATATGTCAGAAGACTTGCTGTTCTTGTATGGTTCATGTCATTACTTCAATAACGATGCTAAAGGTGCTTAAATAGGTGGAACAAACCTTTTATGTTTAATATTTATCTGTATAATTAAGGGTTTATACATACTGTTATACATAGCTTTTTGTCTGTGAAATGAAATGCACTTTTCTACCCTACATGCACTTATACACTAGCCTTTTATGGGACACTAATCAACTCAATCACGTCATCTTTGGGAACATGGTACTACATTTTTAAGTCTATTTCAGTCTTGAGGGCATGCATATAATTAGGCCTAGTGTTATTTTAATTTTTTTATTGGTCATAGGAAAACATATCTGTAAAGGTTGTCTATATACTGACTGTTAGTTTTGTCTTAATAACCAACCAACCAACTGTTATCCAAAGGTCTGAATAACTTCCATTCATGACATTGCTGCTTCTCTGACGAAGGCAAACATTACATTTTGGTCTGCATGAGTGAGTCCACACTGTAACTAGGCTACATACAGATGGTCACACCCCAATTGCATATGTTCCCTTTCAATTCAACCAACCGATGGGTGGTGCTGTATCGACTTCTTAACCAAACTGTGTTCACCTTCAATCATAGGAAACAAGACACTATGGATATTAAACGGAATATGGTAATAAAGTTTGCGTGTAAAGCATTTGTTTCTTTAGTAACCAAATACATAAGGTTTAGGCCTATTTATAGAAGGCCATATATATTCAATGTTATGGGGGCCCTGCAATTAAAGAGATGATGAAATTACAAAGTGTCATTCATGGCTATATCGTATGAACGAACTTACTGGATATTGTGTGTCCAACTGTGGTCAGCTAAATTCCGCCAGCATTGGATAGCTGTATTGTCTGCCTCCGTGGAATATACGGTAACCGGTTAGTGGACGAATGTCGCGCCCATCTGTTCCAGCACCGACGTCGGAAGAGAGTCTCTCTCCCGCTCTATCAGTATCTGTGTCCCCCTCTGGTCGCCTGTCAAGCTTCTATCGGCTGATAGCAGCACTGAGCACATTCGTGTACCGCACACTCCCTCACTGCTCTCTCGCTGTGCTCTGACGGCACAGTTCCTGTATATGTGTACTCAGCGCGTTTAGCAACACAGCCTACACTTGTCTCACTGGCAGAGAGAGGGGAAAAAGTGGTCATCTCGGAAATATAGTCTATGTGGTGTACAATATGAAAAATGTTTAGTCATCTATGGGCTCCTAAAACATTTCCAAAATGAAATTGACCCAAACACTGCTGGAAGGTATTACAGGGTGTCATGCCCATAGGGGCCACAAGGGTTTGTGCCCCCTCAGATTTGTCCTTTTCTTATTTGTTTCAAAAAATGTATGTAAAAAAATATATAAATAAAAAGGTTCCTTCCAAGGTGCATCACAGAGCAAAGATATGCTAGGCAGAACGCTAGATACTGTAGTTCAGGGATCAATAACTAGATTCAGCCGCGGGACGATTTGTTCTTGAGCGGATGGTCAGGGAGCCGTAACATCATTACAAATAATTTGTAGACTGCAAATTGACCGCAAGAAGCCCAAACAGGTATTATATTTGACTAAAACATGATCATTTCAAACCTTGCTTACATTTGTATACAATTACATATATCTCTATATTATGGATGGTAATTAAAATCACTTGGAGCTGATTTGCTGGTGTTTTTACAGTCTTTTATGTCAAACAATAAAAAATGAAACAAACGTTTTTTCTTTTTTTCTTTGAAAACTGGAGGGGCCAAATAAAATCACTCACGGTCCTAATTCGTTCCGCGGGCCGACAGTTGGGGAACCCTGCTCTAGTGTGTGTGCAGTCAGTATCACCAGTAGAGGAGGAGAGAGAGTGTTGATTAACACACAGAGTTTCCTTTGATTTTAGCTGCCGGTGATGGACTCACAGGTGGTATGTTTGTAAATGAATTTGATCAATCTATTTAGCCTATTGATTCCTTCTTGATTAATAAATAAATCTACAATGTTTTGTTGTTTCTCTGTAATACTAGCCACCTAGCAATTTTATGAAGTTGGCTTTCGCTAGCCAGCTAGATACACTACATGGCCAAAATAATGTTGACACCCCTTCAAATTAGTGGATTCGGCTATTTCAGCCACATCCGTTGCTGACAGGTGTATAAAATCGAGCACACAGCCATGCAATCTCCATAGACAAACATTGTCAGTAGAATGGCCAGTACTGAAGAGATCAGTGACTTTCAACGTGGCACCATCATAGGATGCCACCATTCCAACAAGTCAGTTCGTAAAATGTCTGCCCTGCTAGAGCTGCCCCGGTCAACTGTAAGTGCTGTTATTGTGAAGTGGAAACATCTAGGAGCAACAACAGCTCAGCCGCAAGGTGGTAGGCCACACAAGCTCACAGAACGGGACAGCGTAAAAATTGTCTGTCCTCGTTTGCAACACTCACTATCGAGTTCCAAACTGCCTCTGGAAGCAACATCAGCACAATAACTGTTTGTCGGGAGCTTCATGAAATGGGTTTCCATGGCCGAGCAGCCGCACACAAGCCTAAGATCACCATGCGCAATGCCAAGAGTCTGCTGGAGTAGCGTAAAGCTCAGCGCCATTGGACTCTGGAGCAGTGGAAACGCG
This sequence comes from Coregonus clupeaformis, assembly GCF_020615455.1. NCBI lineage: Eukaryota > Metazoa > Chordata > Actinopteri > Salmoniformes > Salmonidae > Coregonus > Coregonus clupeaformis. Next base: position 173,292 of record NW_025533832.1, on the reverse strand, counting down.
TTCTCTGGAGTGATGAATCACGCTTCACCATCTGGCTGTCCGACCGACGAATCTGGGTTTGGTGGATGCCAGGAGAACGCTACTTTCCCCAATGCATAGTGCCAACTGTAAAGTTTGGTGGAGGAGGAATAATAGTTTGTGGAAGGCACTTTCCTGTTTCAGCATGACAATGCCCTCGTGCACAAAGTGAGGTCCATACAGAAATGGTTTGTCGAGACCGGTGTGGAAGAACTTGCACAGAGCCCTGACCTCAACCCCATCATCCTTTGGGATGAATTGGAATGTCGACTGCGAGCCAGGCCTAATCGGCCAACATCAGTGCCTGACCTCACTAATGCTCTTGTGGCTGAATGGAAGCATGTCCCCGCAGCAATGTTCCAACATCTAGTGGAAAGTCTTCCCAGAAGAGTGGAGGCTGTTATAGCAGCAAAGGGGGGACCGACTCCTTATTAATGCCCATGATGTTGGAATGAGATGTTCGACAAGCATGTGTCCACATACTTTTGGCCATGTAGTGTAGGTACCCGAACTCCCAACCTCATAACTAGCTACCAAGCTATTTCAGGCTATTAATCAAGTTAGAGTAGCTTGTCTAACTATCTTCCCTGGCATGACTGCTGGCAAGGTTGCTAGACTTTAGAAAAGCAAGCAATTACTAAAGACTCACATTCCTTTCAACATTTTACCTTGAATTTTGTGGAGATGCAGAGAAGCATATTTAGGGCTATGATACTATATACCAGTGTGGTAGTTGTACTAAACTCCTAAGGTATAAAAGGTCTTAAAGAATCAATGTGCATCATTCATTAAAATAACAATTGAACAGGTAAAGAGGTATGCTTAGATAACCTATGCAGAAAAATAGACATATATTTAACATAGTCATAATGATCATGGCTTTAGATTGCAGGAAAAAACTGTTTCAGGTGTTTGAAAAATGAAAAATTCTCCAACTTATGGAGGGGGGAACAACCCCCCTTTATAATAATGGGTCCATGACCAAAATTTTCCCTTTAAGCTGTGTGTGCGCAGGCTCGCAGTATCCCCGAGACTGCCATGCAGGGTGAAGAAATATCAGCCCATAGAGAGAAGCACGAGATTGAACTTCACTCAACTTTCTAATTAGTTAACACTATTAATGTTTCCCTTTACTGTGGCAATTGTGGTCGAATCAATGCAATATTAGCCACTTTCAATGCAAGATACCGAAACAAAACTAACTATGCAAGAGATTTTGTTGTAGGCAGAACGCATCGGAGTAGGATTCTATTGCATTGACACGCACGACTCAGCCCATAATCTAAACAGACCTGTGCGGCATAACCAATCAGAGCTGCAGTAGGCCTATATGCAAATAGACCAATGCCATATATGGATCTGTGCCATTTACTTTGAACTGAACTGTGTTTACAGCATGAGCAGTCATGAGTAGATGCGCTTGTTTTGAGATCAAGGCGAATTGCCAATAGGCAGAGGGTAGCATAATTTGTCTGATTCTCAGTAATAATGGTATGGGAATAATAATGCATTTTATTTTGTAAAGTGGTTTCTTGCATCAAACAACACAACAACATGTTCAGTCACCTCCTTGTCTGAAGGACAAGTGGATAAATGTATGCACTCACTAACTGTAAGTCGCTCTGGATAAGAGCGTCTGCTAAATGACTAAAATGTAAAATGTAAATAAACAGGTAAATGTCAAGCCCTATATGTTTTTTTCAAAAGTCTCATGGAATGTAGGCCTACATTGAACACCACACATTGGCTGCTACGGTAGGCTGAATGATATAACAGTTATTTCCATGTTAATATGTTAAGGAATGCATTTTCTTCATTGTTTTTGATGGTAGGCCACTCTGGTAGCCCTACATTATGATCAAATAGCCACAGTAGCCTACTTGGCCAATGTTAAAACTGTAACTTAAAGCGTGTACACCCTCAGGGTTCATAGTAAACGCGCGCTGGAAGTTGCACATAATGTTCAGAATGTTCAAATTTGCGCTCAGCAGACCTGGAATTTGCTCAGTGCCGAAAAAAATGAGAGGGAACGTTGTCCATGACACCCCTGGATGTAATTATCATAATGGTGCTCATTTCCTTCATTCTCTAGAAGCTTATTCTAATATTCTTAATTAAACCCTTCTATAGACACTAGCCACACTGAGCGTTGACTCGTTTTTATCAGACTGTCTGCTTCCCATCTGCTCCGTCTCATGACAGAACTGCTCACAAAGCCCCGGCTGTGTGTGTGAGAGGGCATCTTTATTCCCAAAGGGAGAGCACATGAAAGGCGTCAAGTAGTCAACTTTATGACCGCTACACAAGCCCCGTATTAACACGAATAGGGGTCCTTTTTCTCTTCTGTGATGATACTAAAGTTGGGCTAATGGGCTCACTATCCTGACTTGGTAAATAGTGAATCTTGTTGTGAGACTGCTATGAGCATAATTCAGTTTTGCCATTATTCAAAGCAACCCTCATCCAAATGCTAATGACACATTCCAAACATCTGTTATCGCACATTTATGTGAACTGATCTGTAGTTCAGCTAAATACCACCACTGCATTTGTATTAGCCTACCACTACACTACACTACTGACAGAGCAGTGTATTAAGAGGTGCAGTGTGCTCGCCATCTAGTGTTACCAATGAGGAACTCTCATTGTCATCCTTTAGAAATGCCAGTGGCCATTTTGAGCACAAAACAATATTACCATATGCTTGATACATTCATTTGACAAAAACAAGCAAATGAACAAATACATATAACCTAATGATAAAAATAACCCCATGTGAAACACCTCATCACTTATCAGTTGTTTGACTATTCAATTATAGGCTATGTTGCCTACTCATAACATTGACAGTGCTAAGTTATGGTATGACACTTTTAAATGCCCTTTTATCTGCCATTCATAAATTATATACATGAACATGTGTGCAATTTCTAGGACTCATGATTAACCATTGTTACTCATTCTGACAGATGGCAGGCATTGGTTATTACCATGTTATGTTATCACCCAGTTGTTAAACAATCATAATGAGGTGTATTATACATATTGTATATTGCAGCCTAAGCTATATAATACAAATGTATCGAAATATTAAGAAATGAGATAATTCATGATTACATTATGATGTTAGTTTTCTTTTATCTTAATAAAGCAAGGACACTATTTATTGTGCAATTTACTGAATGGTAAAAAAAGAAGAAAAAAAAAAGTGAATAACACGTGTGAGCGCAGCTTCCACTAGCCCTTTTAAAACTTTATCCAGGACTCCAAACTTGCAGCACCCTTCTTTGGGAGGTACCAATTAATGAGTTATATAAACTTCCACTAATTGGCCACTTAAACTCCAGAGACTATCGTCGTCCGCTGATATTTAACTGGCTTTTAGCACAATTGAGTTCATTCTTCCGAAAACACAGCTTGCCTAGTCATAACGGTTTAGAGGTAATTTCTTCGGATGTTAAGGTGTTCCCGCCGCTGTTGCCCCGGTCCCCCCTATCTCCCTCCCACTCTATCTCTCGGTGTTTTATGTCTGCGTCACAACAAGTCGGTCGAGAAAGAGGCAGGGATGATGGCGTCTCTCGCGGGTTGATTCTCGTGCTGCTCTGACAAACACGCTTAATAGCATCAATAGGTGGAGAAAAGACAGCAAAGGCACGGGAACATGACGAAACGACGTCGCGGAGGACAGACAGAGAGAGACTGACGGACCGACGCTGTCTCACTGACTGCTTGACTGACATACGCGCTTGGCACAGACACATACATGCACATCCACTTTGGCACACACGTAGGCTTCACATCCAACCGGGCACTAATTGAGACGAGAGGAAAACAGAAGAGATAAAATATTTCATGTCAAGCCCGCACAGGAATCGCTGTGACCCCAACGGAGAGGAGTTCGACTTGACAGGTAGCTATGGCTCTCTGTTCATCCAGCTACACTGTCTATGTTAATTTTTATTGATCTGAAAATGCTATTATGTATCATGTGTCTCTTTGACTTGAGTGTCTGCACTGGAACAAACGCTGGATGTGCAGAGATGATGTCCATAAAGCTACAGTGATTCCTTTCTATTCAAGTTTGTAGTTTTAGATTTTCAAAGAGGATACAACACACAAGTGCATGAGAAAGCAAAGTATAGAGGCGTACAGTGGTGTTACAATCAAACTACAGTGCAGTCATCATGCAGTGGTGTATGCATTTGCTTACATGTGTGGTGTCATAATGGTTTGTCCTGCTCTGTGCATGAGCACTTACCCTCATCATTACATCTGCTGGATTCTGACTGTGGCTATGCTGGGTTTGTGAGAATGTAACCCCTTATCCACTCCAGCCCAGTGCCTATGGAACGATAAGGCCATAAACCTCTCTCGGCAATGGCAGCAAAGTATACATCGGATTTCCATTTCATATGAGCCCCCTCCTCTCCCTCTCCCCATTCTCTCTCTATCTCTCTCACTCCTCTTCAGGATGGGGGGAGTAAGTGAAGGGGATGATGTGTTAGCTCGATGGAGTGATGGACTACTGTACCTCGGCAATGTGAAAAGAGTAAGTGTGTGTGTGTGTGTGTGTGTGTGTGTGTGTGTGTGTGTGTGTGTGTGTGTGTGTGTGTGTGTGTGTGTGTGTGTGCGTGTGAGTGAGTGAGTGCATTTTAAAAGTATTCAATTTAGGTTTGAGTGAACAATCCCACTCTCTTTCCATCCCTCTCCTCAGGTAGATGGAGTCAAGCAGTGTTGTCTGGTGAGATTTGAGGACAACTCAGAATTCTGGGTTCTAAGAAAAGACATTCACTCTTGTAAGACTTACAACTTACACTTGTTTTTCTCAGTTAACACAAAACATTTAACAGAGGGTTTTTGGGCACTGTGGAATTATGTTTGAATCAAAAGTATTATCCCCTCAAATTTGGATTAAAATATTTCATACATATCTACCCTTTGTATTGCTAGGGGACTAATTGAGGGTGCTCCAACTATTATCATCTTTTAATCATCTTTGTTTTTTACCTTACCTTGATTTACCTCAGGGAGTTTACAGAAATTAATAAAACGTTTTTAGATTTTTCTCTCTCAGCTTTGAAAAGTTTGTTCTTAATTTTATGCTCTCTCTCCATTCTGATCCATTGTAGTTCAAAAGAATGTTGCGCAATTAAGGTCTCTAGTCAAGGTTGAAATACAACATTCCCTGGAAATGTTGGCAATTCTGATGGGGGACTTTTAGGTGTAATTGGTGTATTAGAGTGTATTTATGAATTTATTAGTGTAATGACTCCATAGGGAAATGGCGCCCCCACGTAGTTTGTGTAAAGTGAAGGGAAGCACAGCCAAATATCCACATGTCAAAAGGAGTGAATTCTGAAAGGGTGCGGGGAGACATTGAAATCAATGAACTGGCAAGGAAATGAATCAATATACATAAATTAACACTGTTGAGTGATCACTCACTTTCTTCCCCTCTCTCTCTGTTACTCACTCCTTTTCTCTCTTGCTTCAGTCTCAGTTGGAGTGGAAGAAGTTTGCTGTATCTGTGATGCCCCGCCTCTTAAAGAACCTCTCATCAATTGTCTTAAATGTCGTCACGGTAAGAAAACACAGCATGTTATGTACTATTCATAGAGGTTTTTTCAAATAATAATTTATGACAGATATTTTTAAGAAAGAAAAAAACAATGACATCTATTTTTTTCTTCAGTTTTCTACCAGATAATATACACTGACTGTACAAAACATTAGGAACACCTTCCTAATATTGAGTTGCACCCCTTTTGCCCTCAGAACAGCCTCAATTCGTCAGTGCATGGACTCTACAAGGTGTCGAAAGCGTCCCACGTGGATGCTGGCCCATGTTGACTCCAATGCTTCCCAGAGTTGTATCAAGTTGGCTGGATGTCCTTTGGGTGGTGGACCATTCTTGATACACACGGGAAACTGTTGAGCGTGAAAAACCCAGCAGCGTTGCAGTTCCTAATGTTTTGTACACTTCAGTGTATAATATTTCATGAAAAGAGGCAAGGAAAAGGCCTCCATCAGTAACATATCCTCAGTATGTGAATTACAGTAAACACTCTCTCCATTCCATAACAGGTTATCATCCTGAGTGCCACACTCCGTCCATTGAGCCGGAAGCTGACAGCAATTCTTGGATATGTCGGCAATGTGTTTTTGCAGTGGCAACCAAGGTTAGACTGCTAATCTTTCTGTTTCACGCGCTGCCTCTTGGCTCAGGGAAAATATCCAGTTCAGACTTGTAAATGTTTTTATCTATTCGGAGGAAGCAATTTCAATACCAGTGTTGTGTTAAACAGTGTTGTCTATGGTCAATGGATATATCTGAAGGAAACCACAGAAATGTTACAACTCTGTATTATTGACCATAGGGATTAGATACTCCTCTATGTTTTGCCTGGACATCTGACCAGTTAGTCAATGCATATTTTTTTCAAGATTATACTGTATTATAGTCATTATGGTCAGTAATTCATGTATGCTCCAATTCTGTACTGTAGGTGTTAGATGAGGGAGCACTGTGGTTAATGGCTAATTGTTCATCTGTCAATGTCCATATCTCATTGACCTGACTTTTCTCAAGATATTATCTCACTCAGCTGAGCTACAATAAAATGAGATGAATTGCTTTTTCTGGTTAGTTCCCATCAAATGTAATCTATCTTGAATGTACTGACATGACAGTGAGTGGAGAGGTCGCTGTAGTGAATCGATTTGTCAAAATTGTCTTTCAGAGAGGGGGAGCCATCAAACGAGGACGGTTTGCCCGGCTCATGCAAATCATGAAACTTCGGCTGCCCTATCAGCTGTCATCTTTAGACTGGGACCCACAGCATCTGACCAACCAGCAGCAGTGCTACTGCTACTGTGCCGGACCTGGAGAGTGAGTGACACTTTATAGCTTCTAACAGAGTGGATAAATTATGTTATAACATTTTATAATTAGTGTTTAGCACATGTATTGTTCAATAAGCTATACTATTCATTTTCCTTACCAACAAAAACAAATGGAATATTCATATTGGAACCCTTATGTCCTTTTCACCATTGTATAGCTCTACTGTCAAGACATACAGTGGGGAAAAAAGTATATAGTCAGCCACCAATTGTGCAAGTTCTCCCACTTAAAAATATGAGAGAGGCCTGTAATTTTCATCATAGGTACACGTCAACTATGACAGACAAATTGAGAATTTTTTCTCTCCAGAAAATCACATTGTAGGATTTTTAATGAATTTATTTGCAAATTATGGTGGAAAATAAGTATTTGGTCACCTACAAACAAGCAAGATTTCTGGCTCTCACAGACCTGTAACTACTTCTTTAAGAGGCTCCTCTGTCCTCCACTCGTTACCTGTATTAATGGCACCTGTTTGAACTTGTTATCAGTATAAAAGACACCTGTCCACAACCTCAAACAGTCACACTCCAAACTCCACTATGGCCAAGACCAAAGAGCTGTCAAAGGACACCAGAAACAAAATTGTAGACCTGCACCAGGCTGGGAAGACTGAATCTGCAATAGGTAAGCATCTTGGTTTGAAGAAATCAACTGTGGGAGCAATTATTAGGAAATGGAAGACATACAAGACCCCTGATAATCTCCCTCGATCTGGGGCTCCACGCAAGATCTCACCCCGTGGGGTCAAAATGATCACAAGAACGGTGAGCAAAAATCCCAGAACCACACGGGGGTCCTAGTGAATGACCTGCAGAGAGCTGGGACCAAAGTAACAAAGCCTACCATCAGTAACACACTACGCCGCCAGGGACTCAAATCCTGCAGTGCCAGATGTGTCCCCCTGCTTAAGCCAGTACATGTCCAGGCCCATCTGAAGTTTGCTAGAGTGCATTTGGATGATCCAGAAGAGGATTGGGAGAATGTCATATGGTCAGATGAAACCAAAATATAACTTTTTGGTAAAAACTAAACTCGTCGTGTTTGGAGGACAAAGAATGCTGAGTTGCATCCAAAGAACACCATACCTACTGTGAAGCATGGGGGTGGAAACATCATGCTTTGGGGCTGTTTTTCTGCAAAGGGACCAGGACGACTGATCCGTGTAAAGGAAAGAATGAATGGGGCCATGTATCGTGAGATTTTGAGTGAAAACCTCCTTCCATCAGCAAAGGCATTGAAGATGAAACGTGGCTGGGTCTTTCAGCATGACAATGATCCCAAACACACCGCCCGGGCAACGAAGGAGTGGCTTCGTAAGAAGCATTTCAAGGTCCTGGAGTGGCCTAGCCAGTCTCTAGATCTCAACCCCATAGAAAATCTTCGGAGGGAGTTGAAAGTCTGTGTTGCCCAGCGACAGCCCCAAAACATCACTGCTCTAGAGGAGATCTGCATGGAGGAATGGGCCAAAATACCAGCAACAGTGTGTGAAAACCTTGTGAAGACTTACAGAAAACGTTTGACCTGTGTCATTGCCAACAAAGGGTATATAACAAAGTATTGAGAAACTTTTGTTATTGACCAAATACTTATTTTCCACCATAATTTGCAAATAAATTCATTAAAAATCCTACAATGTGATTTTCTGGATTTTTTTTCCTCATTTTGTCTGTCATAGTTGACGTGTACCTATGATAAAAATTACAGGCCTCTCTCATCTTTTTAAGTGGGAGAACTTGCACAATTGGTGGCTGACTAAATAATTTTTTCCCCCACTGTAATGTGTTTTTCAGTTGAGTATTGCAGCCTCTTTGAAAAATACATAATATACTCTTGTCAGTTGGCCACCAGATGTTAGATATGTTTTAGGCCATTGGGGAGTGTGGTTAATGTTTCTATTTTCCAACTGCAGGTGGAACTTGAAAATGTTGCAGTGTGGAAGTTGTGGTCAGTGGTTTCATGAAGCTTGCACACAGTGTCTGACCAAGCCGTTGTTATATGGAGACAGGTGAGACAGAGTATTGTTATCTATAACCTTGTACTGTTTCTTTGCATTACCATTGTCTAACCATAACAGATAGGTTATTCAACTGGCAGTGGTAGGGCTAATGCAGTTAGTGTTAATTCCTAATAGCAGTGCAGTTGTTATTCTGCCTCTCTGGTGTCCAATGTAATGTGGTAGAGGTAAAAATTATTTCAAATTAGTCCAGTCCACTACATCATCATACATCATTATTGTCATTAACCATCTGTATTATCCTACTGGTTTAAACTATTACTCATTGTTTCTGCATAGGAAAATAATGTTTGAGATTGATGGTGTGGTAGAATGTGGTGGGTTGTTACATCTGCTAAACAGGTGATGGAAACTGGGAAGAATTTGCTGACAGTAGCAACCATGTGCTGTGTTATGTTTCCATTGACTTTTATATCTAGTCAATCACAGACAAAAATAGAATAATAGGTTTTCTATTTCTTTCTGAAAGGTTTTATGAGTTCCAGTGCTCAGTCTGTGCAAGTGGACCAGAGACAATTCAACGGCTACCCATGAGCTGGTAAGGCTATACAGTATCTGCTAAGAGAAGAATACATATTTTAACTGCAGGGAATATCACAATAACACACTCTTGAAAACCAGTTTCTTATGACAGGTTTATTGAGTCGTGTGGGGTTACAATATGTTAATTCCTCTTACTCAATAATGTAATGAAAAGCTTTGTGATGTGACTAATTATGAACTAACTACGTCTTTTCCTGGTGTATTTGTTGTAAATACAGGGTAGATTTGGCCCATTTGGTGCTCTACCACCTCTCCTTGTGCTGCAAGAGGAAATACTTTGATTTCGACCATGAAATCATGTCGTTTGCCAATGAGAATTGGGACTCTTTGCTTCTAGGCTCGGTATAAATATTTCCTCACATACGTGCTATGATGAAACGATGTGAAAGTGTTAGCTAGAGTCATTGGTTAGCGGTCATGTGGTAATTATATGCACATTTTATAGCACATTTTAAATGGTAAATATAATTTGTAGTTTATGTGGCTCTCAGGTACTGCTGTTGCATTTAAATCAGTCATACCCTTTTTTTAATGAACTGTTCACAAATCACATTAGTAACTAACTACATTATCCATGGAAATGTTTATCTTTCGCCAATGAATGTCAATGTGTCTCTAAATGTGTTGACATTTGTTTCAGGCCACCATCCAGTGTTAATAAAACTCTTGATTTTCATTCCTCTCTGTCCCCCAGCTCTCTGACACACCAAGACAAGATCGCTGTCACAATCTGCTCAACGCTTTGAACTCCAACAAAGACAGGTGAGAGTTCGCATATGATGCGAAGAATAAACAGAAGCCACAGCTATGCATGACCAGATTTATGATAGCGTTGCTTCTGGAATTGGACATAAGGGTAAAGAAAATACAGTTAGTTCATTGTTTCTTAATTCTTTGATATGATCAGTAGATAATAATAAGAAAACACAGACAATAATGATAACTTGTTTTTAAAAAATGACTTTACAAAGTTGTTGTCTACAAGTTTTGAAAGTTGTCCTTTTCTTTGTGATGTCATCCAGGTTTGTCTCTGGTAAAGAGATCAAGAAGAAGAAATGTCTTTTTGGGCTCCAGGTCCGAGCTCCGCCTCCCCTGACCTCTGATTCGTCCCCCCTCATCACTGACCCGCCCATCAACATCACCCAACGGAGAAGGTCAGAGTAAGGACAACTTCTGTGATTTTTATTCTCTGATCATCACAAACACAAGCCTCCTTATATGGATACATTCATTCTAGTAATGAATTACACATTTACAATAGTGAAAAAGAGTGGCACCTTGTAGACGGTGGTCTTTCCAGCCGGTTAGGAACAACTGTTCCTAACTAAACAAGCACCTGTGTGCCTCATTAAATCATTATGGGAAGGACTCACTTATTTCACTCTGGTGAATATGTTTATAACTAATATTTTGATCAATAAATACATAATCTATAGTGTGTGTGTGTGTGTGTGTGTGTGTGTGTGTGTGTGTGTGTGTGTGTGTGTGTGTGTGTGTGTGTGTGTGTGTGTGTGTGTGTGTGTGTGTGTGTGTGTGTGCATACATGCGTGTACATGTGCATGTGGACATTGATTCTCTTGCTAAACATTCTCAACACCATCTTCTCTTTCATTCTCTATAGGCTTAAAAGAACAAACACCACATTTATACCCTGACATAGTTTTCTAAGTAAAAACATTGCATCACTCCTCAAGTTATTGACTGTGTCTCTGTGTTGTTGTGTGGAGCAGCCCATTGTCACTGCCCTGCCAGAGGAGAGCGGTGGGGCCAGAGTCACGGAAATCAAAGCGGCGCATCATGGAGACACAGGTCAGTGCTTCTGTCGCGAACCAGGCATCAAGGGAGAGATCAGCCATCAGCCGCCCCCTCACTGCGTAGCAAAGAGCTGCCTTGGCATTGGAATGACTTATCAGTCACAATCAGTCAGTGTGTGGAGAAAAGGTTCTCCTTTTAGCCAGTGTTGTTGTCTGTTTACATATTCTTCAACGCCTAGCCCAGCCTACCCATCATACACTATTGAATTGAAGCTGGTTTACCGTTTATGACTCGATCGAGTATGACAACATGTTATGGTCACGGGTTTAGAAATATATTTTTGACTATGAATAGAAAATACACATCCTTTTATACTACTGATCAGGCTGGCTCCCTTATCCTGAGACAATAAATGTTATGGAACGGTCGTATTTCAGCGAGCAGCACTTCCAGCAGACTGTTGTATCCTGAGCGGACATTAATCATCCTCCATCTTGGGGCAGGTTGGTTATCACAGGGAAAGTGCGAGGGGAAGGTACGCTGATATGCGGCGTCTGGGAGCGCTTCCAAGTGCACTTTGCAGTCGATTACAGTTTGGCCAGGTGGCGCTGGCACTTTGACAGTGCAGTATTGACAGAGCACCTCGATTTAAAGGGACAGCGTGCTAGCAAGGGGAGGGGATAATGCTAGCATACCACTGCTGTAATTACTGTAAATGTTGTGGGTCACAGTCCAGCATTGGAGGGTGATAGAGCTGAGGGTGTGCTGAGAACTGAGGAAGCAAAGGATATATGGGATAGATTACTGATGTTTTGTTGTTAAGGGAAGCAAGCTCACACTGTAAGAAACGCTACCTCAGTCTCCACAATATGAATCTACTTATCATAGTCAGTGGACACCGCTTCAAATTAATGGATTTGGCTATTTGAGCCACACCCGTTGCTGACAGGTGTATAAAACCGAGCACACAGCCATGCAATCTCCATAGACAAACATTGGCAGTAGAATGACCTTACTGAAGAGCTCATTCACTTTCAACGTGGCACCATCATAGGATGCCACCTTTCCAACAAGTCAGTTCGTTAAATTTCTGCCCTGCTAGAGCTGCCCCGGTCAACTGTAAGTGCTGTTATTGTGAAGTGGAAAAGTCTAGGAGCAACAACGGCTCAGCCGCGAAGTGGTAGGCCACACAAGCTCACAGAACGGGACCGCCGAGTGCTGAAGCACGTAGCGCGTAAAAATGTGTCTGTCCTCAGTTACAACACGCACTACCGAGTTCCAAACTGCCTCTGGAAGCAGCGTCAGTACAATAACTGTTCGTCGGGAACTTCATGAAATGGGTTTCCATGGCCGAGCAGCTGCACACAAGCCTAAGATCACCATGTGCAATGCCAAGCGTCAGATGGAGTGGTGTAAAGCTCACCGCCATTGGACTCTGGAACAGTGGAAAAGCATTCTCTGGAGTTATGAATCACGCTTCACCATCTGGCTGTCCGACAGACAAATCTGGGTTTGGCGGATGCCAGGAGAACGCTACCTGCCCGAATGCATAGTGCCGACTGTAAAGTTTGGTGGAGGAGGAATAATGGTCTGGGGCTGTTTTTCATGGTTCGGGCAAGGCCCCTTATTTCCAGTGAAGGGAAATCTTAACGCTACAGCATACAATTACATTCTAGATGATTCTGTGCTTCCAACTTTGTGGCAACAGTTTGGGCAAGGCCCTTTCCTGTAATGCAGGTTTAAAGCTGTCACGTGAAAATAATTATTTCCTTTTGGAAAGACTAGCCCTCTGTACTAACAAAGTTCAAGCGTTTGCAATTACATTACATTTTTTAAATGATATTTATCAAATGATACTGTATGTTAGTAGACCTGGGTTTTTATTTAGATGTATTCACAAGCAGTATGGATTATTCTACAAAGGTAGCATTAAAGGACATGAACTGAAGTATCGTGTCTAATGTGTGATTGGATCGACTGATTTGACGTCAAAACACTAGCTAATCAGTGTTTCTCCTGTGTCCAGCCTTGTCTGCCCCCGGTCCCAGCCACCCCAATAGATCTGGTGCCATGTTGCCATGGCTACGTAGGTGGGACTAACCTCTACAACTCCAGGAAGTCGGAAGAGGAGCTGAATTTGGGGTTGGTACTGTTATTGTATTGGTTACACTTGACATAATGTATAACAAGTAATAATGCATTATACTGCATTTACAGAGTGTTACCGTTTGTTTTACATTACATCCTCAGTGATTTAGGCTACCCTTATTAGGCAATATGTGGGTGTGGAAATGCATGCATGCATTGTTGCTTTTTGTCACCGTTTTTTTTATCCCTGGTCTTTCCATAGCTCTCCACCTAAGAGGATGTTTGCCCTGTATCACCCAACCTATAACGGAGCCCCAGCCATCTCTAGAACCCTGCATCACTATAGGTCAGTATTAACCACAGCTCCTCTTGCTGTCCGGGGACTACCCTCAATCTAGACATCTAGAGAGGAAACCATAGCTGTGCCTGGATGACAATGGCAAAAATTATGAATCGTGAAATATTAATCTCTCTCTCTCTCTCTCTCTCTCTCTCTCTCTCTCTCTCTCTCTCTCTCTCTCTATCTCTCTCTCTCTCTCTCTCTCTCGCTTGCTCGCTCTCGCTCTCTTTAGTGCGGAAGACCCTTGTCGAGTGCCGCCCCCTTGCCTCCCCTTCTCCCTGTCATCCTCCCACCATCACCACCACAACCACAACAACCACCACCAGCACCAGCCTGGCCAGAAGTTAGATCCCTGCCCCTCCCTCCTGCTGCGTGACGTCCCTTCCTATCCGGGCGGCGTGGGGGGAGGGGGCGGGGGGGATGGGTCAGCTGCCAGGGGCTGGGGGGGCGGGGACGGGGTGAGGATTTTGGCGAGGCGAGTAACACCAGACGGGAAGGTCCAGTACCTCGTGGAGTGGGGGAACGTGAGCGTGTACTAAGAGAAAGAGAAAGTGAGAGAGAGAGAGAGAGAGAGAGAGAGAGAGAGAGAGAGAGAGAGAGAGAGAGAGAGAGAGAGAGAGAGAGAAAAGGAGGGGGGGAGGATCAAAACACCAGAGTGCTTGGCAGCAAAGAGGGGAGATTGGAGAGGGCTTGAGAGAGAGAAAAATAGATACAGATACAATGACTGTTGTGCAGGTGCCACAGAAATGTGTGGCAACATCAAGTACAAGCAAAACAAAAAAGACAAATCCAGGTTGCTCAAACGATATCGCCTCCATTCTATATCATCACACTACGTGTTACTATATCTCCCTCTTTGCTAGTGTTTCCCCTATATTTGTACTGTATACCTTTGGAATATGCCTTTGCATTTATCATGTTTACGTTTGAAGATTGTATATACAGTATTTGATTATTAGGCAATTTGTTACGTTACCTTTTGTCATACTTGATTTACATGATAGTATGTAATAGAAATATATTAGTAGGAGCCACAAGAGGGCTTTTGTTTTTATAGTTAGATTTATATATTCACAATATATTATTATTGAATGATTTGATTTGATGATGTGGTTGCATAGTGCCTATCTGGATTGTGCATCTGCAGATTGAGAAGTTTACCTGAATCAAGGGATCAGGTGATTGAAATGTCTGACATAAATGATAACTATTCTATAAGGTGTTCTTCCTCATCCACCAATTGCAATTGAAGAGTCACAACAATATTGTGTAGGATTTCACACACAGAATTAGTGTAAAATACATTCCAAACAAATATCAAAACATCTCTTCCAGATTAGTGATCAAAATCTTTGATCAGATAGCCATGGAAAATGGTTGCTCGTTGAGACAGATTTGACTGTCAATATGTTGAGGGGTGTTTTACATTATTTTTGGGAAGACAAGTCAACATATTATGGTATTATGTACAGGTGAAACTATTTGTACTGTTTTCCATTTTCAGGTCATAGACAGAGGAGTCAGCTCCTATCTTCCAGGTTACACTGAGGATGAGAGATAGCGTTAACTCTGGCCCACTTCCAAGCTGATACCTAAGCCCTAGTCTGGACACTAGATCTGACAAGATTGGATAGATATGAGCAATATGGCTTAAGTTTCATCCGGCCTATCAGAGGGCAAGGTGGAGCTTTCATCATATTTCTCTAATATCTAATCCTTTCAGATGTACCCAAATGTCTAAGGGGTTAGGGCTATGGGTGTTTGATTTGGAATTGGGCCCCAGAGATCATAGTGGAACAGGAGGTTGTGTATAGAACTCTAGAATATCATAGTGCAAGGTTCAGAGTTTATATTTATACAGATCTTTATTTCTGTCTATTGTGGGATACAACACAGATAAGAGTAAATGTGTGAGTTTTATCCCCCAGATTGTGTGTAAGGTGTAGTTACAGTAAATACCTAGATAACACAATAGGCAGTTATACTGTTAGAATCATGTCAACAGAAAACATTTTCAGTCATTTAAAAAAAACCACAACAAGATGTCGCCCATTCCCCCGATTGAATGATGTGAAATATGCCATCTGTTACTTAAGCAATAAGGCCCAAGCGGGTGTGGTATATGGAAAATATACCACGGCTAAGGGCTGTTCTTACGCACAACCAAACGCTGAGTGCCTGGATACAGCCCATAGCTGTTATACATTGGCCATATACCACAAACCCCAGAGGTACCTTATTGCTATTATAAAGTGGTTACCAACGTAATTAAAACAGCAAACAAGTAATTTTGTGTCATACCCGTAGTATACGGTCTGATATACAACATCTTTCAGCCAATCAGCATTCAGGGCTCGAATGACCAGGTTTATAATAGTGGATAGATGATTGCTCAGCCTGGTCTCATAGAGTAGACGTAACCTAACCCTAACCTTAACCCAGTAACCTAACTTCTAACCCTGACCTTAACCCCTAACCCCTAGCGTAGTTAAAGTTAGCCTCCTAGCTAACTTTAGCATTAGCCACCTAGATAAAGTTAGCCACAACAAGTTGGAATGCGTAACATATCATATGTTTTGCAAATTCGTAACATATTGTATAAATTGCAATTCGTAACATATCATGCGAATTGTAATTCATAACATATGATACGAAATGGATGATGGACATCCACAAATGAATACATATCATATGAAATGTAACATATCATACTAATTGGAGTGTCAAGGATTTACATTTACTATGTTACGTCTACCCCTGAGTCCAGGTTGGATTGCTAAGGGTTTGGCATATTTCTAAACAGCAGTGCAGGTCAAATGCACCTCCCAACTCAGTCCTTCCCATCCCAGTTTAGGATTTAGATAATACTCAGTGAATTTGGCTGTAGTTGAATAGGAAGAGGTCTCTGGAACCATCAGTTCGATGGTAATGAATGTATCTGTATGTTTTCTATGGTAAATTATGTCTATAGACCCGTCAAGTGTTCGTTACTGTAGGTTATAGATGGAACTATACAAAATTACTTCAAAGGACTGGGGTAAATCTGATTTTGAGTTGAGGAACAAGAAGCTAAGAGAGTCTCTATAGTCTTCTGTTTTTTTATTTGTAGTCAAGTCCATGTTTGGTTTGATGTATTTTTGGACTTTTGGTCAAAATACGTTTATACATGTATAACCTACGCTGACACAGCTAATGTAAAATTTTAAAAATTAAAAGTTGCCCTTCACATCTTACCAATGTGCTTTGAGTGTTTTCTGTCCATTTCTTGTTTAACTTAAAATGTGTATAGGCCTATTTGTATTTACAGTAGGCTAGCCAATAATAATAAATGTTGAATTGCCCCTCAGGGACAATAAAGTTATATTCTATTATTTTCTATTCTATTCCATTTTATTCTATTGGTATAGCAATAGACTCTACGCACCCCATTCACATGCAGGTATTATGTGATGAATCAATGGCCCTTCTGCCAGGCAAACAGACTAGCTAGTCCTTATGGCTCTGTTGCCAAGAATCTCTTTGCCATGGCATGTCAAGAGCAGTTGATTCATTGCAGTGACATTTCAGATAGCCTAGTGAATCTTAGAGGGCTATGATGATGCATACTGCAGTAACTGTACGTTATCCTGTATAGATGGTGTCATTCTAATTAGCAGATCACTATTGGCCTATACATAGGTTGGTTAGTCCGAAATGTATATTCAGCATGAAAGCTTTGGATGTAATTCAGTATAATGCATGTACTTACTTACATTTCCCACTAGGAGGAGGTGTAAAGGAAAGATTAAAGTACATTACCGTTCAGTCTCCAACTGCAGCTGCAAGAGCCAACCGCCAGGTGGTAGCCATAATCTAAATTTGACCCGCTACTGTGCAGGCAGGTGAAGCAACTGATCCGATCAGGACGCCATGTTGGCTCTGTGGACCACTATTGGATCCAAGAGGAAATCATCAGCCAACTGCACACGTGATGTCATTCTTGAGCTTGATAATGTGTAGGTAGGCTCCATATCAATTTGTGCATGTGTGCATTGGACGAATACAATGCACATGTATAACTACTTTTTGCTTTGGTCCTTTTAGGACACCAGCAACTTAAAATGTGTCGCTAAAAATGATCAATAGCCTTATCAATAATTTTGCCCATAATCTTTGCAATAGAACATAAAAGTGCAGGAATAAAGATGAAACCAGTTTGCTCTGAATTTAGAGCCTACAGTCAAATTATTTTGGGGGGTTCGTTTTGACATTTGAGATGAGTTGGTGTAAGTCATTTTTGAAGACCATTCATTTAGCCTACCCCTTGAGAATATTTCCATTGACCATGTCACCAGATGTAGGCCTACAGCCTAAACTACGTTTCAGACTTCCTAATAGCCTAGCTTATAGTCTATCACCAAAACGAGAGAATTATAGCCTTTCTAGGGAGTTTTTCCTAGCCACCGTGCTTCTACACCTGCATTACTAGCTGTTTGGGGTTTTAGGCTGGGTTTCTGTACAGCACTTCGAGATATTAGCTGATGTAAGAAGGGCTATATAAAATAAAATTGATTGAAAATTGATTGATAGCGAACTGTAATGTAGGCTACCGCGTTATTGGCAGCAGCACGGATCTGTGTAGTGTGTTTGTGTGTGCGCTCGTTTGTGTGTGAGCGTGTGTGACTGTGCATGCGGTGGCGTGCGCGTTTGATAGCAGTAGAAGGGGCCGTATTCAATAAGGCGAATTTAGCCATCATTACTTCTTGCACTTCAAGGAGCAAACATGGAACATACAATGCATATATAGGCTATATATATATGTTGGAAAGCGCACACACGCGCGCACTCACTCATCCGCCCCCTCTCTCTCTCTCTCTCTCTCTCCGTCTCTCTCTCTCTCTCTCTCTCTCTCTCTCTCTCTCTCTCTCTCTCTCTCTCTCTCTCTCTCTCTCTCTCTCGTGTTTTCCCCCCACACCTCAATAACGGTGCGTGCGATATATTTGTGCATATACTTTTATGCACGGGGATACATTTTCAATGGCTTATAATTCGTGGATTATAATTTCTATTTTTGATTTCAACAGCAGTGGAATATTGGTTACCATCGACTCCAATTGTGAATAGCGTATTCCTTATTTTCTGACTGGTGTGTGGTATTTTTTTGCATGCGGAGAGACTGTCAAGACTCGAAGACCACGTTCAATGCCGTTGGAACATGTCCTATGTTCCCTTTCAAGGTAAGAGACCTGATATATTCCACTATTGCATCTCCCTCCCTCCCTTCCCCTCCCCCTCATCTCTCTCTCTCTCGCTCTCTCTCTCTCTCCATCATACAATACAGAATTGAGCAAAGGGGTGCGTTAACGCGGCATAGTGGAAACACAGGCAGGTACAGCAAGAAGTAGTGTCTTCCAGATAGCTACCTTCCTGCTTTTATCACTGTGTGCCAGTCAATATGTCACTGTGCCTGTGCATGCTAAGAAGGATAGTTCATAGTGTTGCAATGTGCTGAGGTGTGCATGCCTGCTGGTATCATGGTCTTGCAAGTACACTTCCCTGTGTGCAACATCCATAGATCATGGTCACAGGTAGCCTACTGTATCTCCATGATACTGTGTGCAGTAAGGAGCCTGAAGGGGTACTTATTTGCTTGTTTTTGAGACTCAATATTTAATGAGTTTGTAGTGGAGGAAAATGGTCCCTGAAAGTGTATGTTCAAATCAGTTCCCTTGGTATTGTGACACCGCAACCATGACTAATGCTGTGTGAACAGAGAACAACGTGAGCTACTTCAATGTACAATGTTAGTTTTAGGCTGCTGAGGTGTGGATGTCTTGTACCACCAGGTACAGTAAGGACACTGCTGTACTGGTGATGGATTGACAAAGCTCAAACCAAAATCATGTTCAGCAGCCAATACATGAATGTCTTAAAGTTATCAGTCATTCAAAGAGAATGACCGGTTCAAACTCTGTAATATTATGCTTTTGGTCATCTTCTAACACAGCGGATATAGCCAAACGGCCTCTTGTGTGAGCACAGCAATAGAAGTTGGTTGCATAATATTTGTGAGATGTGAAGCTACTGTATGCGAGCCCACTCTGGAGAGATCACTGCCAGAAAAATGTGTGAACAGTAGTATTATACCTTCAAAACCCATGTTAATAGGCATGTACAGGCTATACTCTTTCCACTACAATAGATGGCACCATCAACCTTTTAGATGTAACAGGTTTTCTGGGAAGGGGAGTCTGCGTTTGAATCTCAAGGTAATGTTATCAAAAGGAAATCAGGTGATCAGTCACATATTTTTTTAAACTTATGGCTGACTGAACACTAGTTCCCTATAAAAACACTAGTTTTATTTTTCCTTGACGAACACCATGCCGAAATGCATCAGTTTTGAAGTTGTTAGACTGAAAATGCCATAGAAATAAAGGCATTTTAAATAATATGCAGAGTGCTGCCTTGGCTCTCCTGTATTTTGTATTTTACACCAATGTTTAAATGTTTGGGTCCCAATTCCATGGTTACTCAAAAGTAATTAGGCCTATATGAGTATCACATGTACATTTAATGTGAAGATAAGATACTGTAGGTCTCTCTCTCTCTCTCTCTCTCTCTCTCTCTCTCTCTCTCTCTCTCTCTCTCTCTCTCTCTCTCTCTCTCTCTCTCTCTCTCTCTCTCTCTCTCTCTCTCTCTCTCTCTCTCTCTCATGGTGCAGATGGACAGCGTGGAGCACCAGCCAGCCACTGAGCCAACCCAGTCATGTCGATTTTACAGTAGTTTGATACAGCAGCTCCTGTCAAGCATGGACATTCATTTTAAAGAGACAGTGCACCGCCAATGCACTGACTGCAGCACTCCTCTCATGTGACATAAGGGGCTGTCTTACACCCTCCGCCAATCAAGCTGTGCCAGGAACCATCATCTGTTAGGCTATTACTGTACTGTATGCTCGAGATCTACCGTGTTTGATGATCTGTCAGGGGAAAAGCTCATTCATTTTCCAATGGGTGTTGAGTACATTGGAGTTCTGTTTGCGGCGGTTTGAAGTGTTGTATTGAATTAATGCAAACATTTGTAAATGATGCAACTCACTAGATACCATCTCGTCTGATGTAAATTCATTGTAGTGATCTGGCATTTTGTGAGTTAAAGTGCCTGCTGTCCAAGTTTCGTGATGTTGGGAATTAATTGGCCAACTTCCCTCAAGACGAGAAAAGCCAACATTCAAGAACATCAAGCGTGACTATGTCTCAGCCTTTTTCAGCAATGCTAACAACTAGCGTATACATGAAAGCAAAGACAATGTCGGTTGGTATCCTCAAGGAAATATCGTAGTCATAATTTCGGCCCACAAACATAAAGTAAATCAAAGTTAAACTGCCCCTCATTTGCTTGTATCTGCATACTGTTTAGCATATTCATGGCACAGTACAGCGAACGTATGAATAAGCACAGGAGGTGGCGTAGAGCAGTTTGATGGTAAGATTATTTATGCATATTAACATTTACTGGCAGATGCTTTAAGGTCTTTGGTTTTGCCCTAGTTCAACCAATGACTCGTTCCCCAGCAGTACTGACTGAACCTGCTGTGGTGAAAAGGCCCAGACAGACCCCATCCTTACTGCTGATTCTGGGGAAATCTACATAAGGATCCCATTAGAAATGAGTAGCTGGGAGAAATGGTTGCTTAGTGCAGACCACACCATGGGAGGGGGGCCCACTTATTCAATCCCACCGCAAAGCCTGGAGCCCAATGACTCAATGAGTTTGTGTTTAAAGGATGCTCGTCTTTTGATTGAACCTGTCAGGATTCACTCATGGCAAAAGGTCAGGATGAGCTATCTCCTCTCCTAAGCCAATCGGAGGGCTGCCAATCCGGCATAATTATGTCCCTGCGGATGGTTGGCTCACAGGCCTTCCAGACATTATGTCATTGGATCCCACGGATTCTCATGATGCATGGACATAGATTGTGCCTTCAGACCTGGAGATATTCAACAACTTATTGTACATACACTACCGTTCAAAAGTTTGGGGTCACTTAGAAATGTCCTTGTTTTCGAAAGAAAAGCAATTTTTTTGTCCATTAAAATAACATCAAATTGATCAGAAATACAGTGTAGACATTGTTAATGTTGTAAATGGCTATTGTAGCTGGAAACGGCTGATTTTTAATGGAATATCTACATAGACTGACGAGTTTCAGAAGAAAGTTATTTGTTTCTGGCCATTTTGAGCCTGTAATCGAACCCACAATTGCTGATGCTCCAGATACTCAACTAGTCTCAAGAAGGCCAGTTTTATTGCTTCTTTAATCAGCACAACAGTTTTCAGCTGTACTAACATAATTGCAAAAGGGTTTTCTAGTGATCAATTAGCCTTTTAAAATGATAAACTTGGATTAGCAGCACAACGTGCCATTGGAACACGGGACTGATGGTTGCTGATAATGGGCCTCTGTACGCCTATGTAGATGTTCCATAAAAAAATCAGCCGTTTCCAGCTACAATAGCCATTTACAACATTAACAATGTCTACACTGTATTTCTGATCAATTTGATGTTATTGTAATGGAGAAAAAATTTGCTTTTCTTTAGAAAACAAGGACATTTCTAAGTGACCCCAAAGTTTTTAACGGTAGTGTATGTCACTCTATTAGTAATAGAAAAAATAATATTAGTCATGGAGTCATCATGGAGCAGTTATTGGATGTTTGTAGGGACGATTGAATGGCATAAAAAGCAGAGTATGCCTAAAAACAGCAGTTTTCACTTGCAGATATATCATTAAAAAATAACATTTAGTTGTTCAAGGTGGGATGTTAGGTTGTAATGTACAGATAGATTTAGGATCTTAATTTGATCACCCTGTTGCAGGACAACTTTCCTGTATTGCAGGAAATGTAAAGCTTGTAGTGTATTTGAGGTTTAAAAAGGCTTCTGAAGTTTGTAATTTCCACTTTGAAATTTCAGACTTGATTTTCCCTTACGAAAAATGCATCGACCCCTACAAAAATGTCCATTAATTATAATCCACATAATAATTCACATTTCCGGTTGCTGCAGGATTATTTTCCTGCTGTAGCAAACTGACTCAAATTACGATCCTACATCTGTTAGATGAAACATTACTTTTATGCTTTTGGTTTATACATTAATATTATTTATGTGCAATTACATTATTTGCACAATATAGGGCTTTTTCAAACAACCCTCTCTGACCCTTTTCAGTCAAAGTATCTAAAATAAATGTCCTGTGATAGCTTGGGGGAGAGTCTGAATTCTACACCGTGTCAATTGAGATGCTGATAGTACAGCCTGTGATAAGTACCCCCTAAAAGAACACATTATTAAATCACTACTGTGGTGCCTCAAGCAGGATTACAAATTGGAGAGCTGGGCTCACAAAAATAGTGCTCACTGAATCCTTGTACCTGGGACCCAGGGTTACAATGAGAACTAGGAGACATTGCACTGTAGGGTAGCTAATCAGTCACCTGTTGAGATGTTCAGTCCCAGACATGTTACGTCTATTTTCAGTGTTATGTGTAGATTTCACACTTTTTTGTAAGTCAAGGGGGTAACACTTGATGTAGGATGTCATAATGTATAGACTGCATACATATTATACCCGGTTGTAAGAATGACGTGGTGGTCAAATAACGCCATGACAGTAGCAGATAACCTCACATTACTCATTGATGTACCATAGAACTTAACATTTGAATGTTCATTTGTTTTCTGATAGGGCCTAAGGTTTAAGAGAGTTACAGTAGCCAGTCATGATGTCATAATGTGCTGACAGGACTTTACAGCCATCTTATTACAGTGTTATAAAGGCAGACGGCTAAATCTAATGTGGTCTCCAAGCTTCAATATCATGCTAGCGATGGGCTAATTGGTCCCTCCTCTCTTGTGATGCTAATAGGTGGCTGATATATGCAGTGTCAGTGTGCACCTTTACTAAAGGTGGTGAGAAAAGAGGACTGAATTTTCACGGGATGTACCTCTCATTCTCTTCAGATGCACAGATACTGCAGAGAAGAATGGTGCATTTTAATTAGCTGTAATTAAATACACTGATATGCTGATACCCAACAACAGGGCCATTGGACCCTGACATTTCAGAGCACTGTATTACCATTTTAAAGTGTTTCACTATTATACATTTAGGGTAGTGTCTCTACTTCAGGAAAATATTAGTCATTTTACAAGGCACACAAGAATGTGTGTGTGTATGCGGCGTGCGTGCTGTGCATGCTTTTGTGTGTGTGTGTGTGTATGCGTGTTTGCGAGTGTGCTTGTGTACAGATGTAGGATATTAATTTGATCACCCTGTTGCAGGAGCACTTGTGGTGTATTTGAGGTTTTAAAAGGCTTCTGAAGTTTGTAATTTCCACTTCGAAATTTCAGACTTGATTTTCCCTTACGGAAAATGTATCAACCCCTTCAAAATTATCCATTGATTATAATCCAGATAATAATCCACATTTCCTGTCGCTGCAGGATTATTTTCCTGCTGTAGCAAACTGGCTCAAGTTAAGATCCTACATGTGTGTGTGTGTGTGTGTGTGTGTGAGAGAGAGAGAGTCTCTGTGTGTTTTATTTTAGTGATTAACTTCTACTCTGAAGACCTCATAAAGGTTAGCAGGCTCACTCTGCATACCTGGCACTATATTTAGCATCTTATCGGCACCACAAAATATGAGTGCATTTCAACTGTATTTGCTTCCAAAGAAAATTCTGGCATTCATGCACTGTTCAAGTGATATGCCCTTTTGTTATTTCAAATAATGAATCATCTAAATTGGAGTGGATTGTTAAGAGAGACTGGAAATGCAATCCAATTTCTAGTGTTTTTTATGTAAGATTTATTTTCAGGAGGAAAGCTTCTGTCCTAATGGTTTTCAGAGAGCCTATCTTGCAGTTGTTGCTCTGTTTGGCATTTCAATGTGGAGTTGAGTTGTTCTGGATGAGAGTGGAGATAATGGCAGAACATCCTGATCTCTTTGATCAGAGGCAGAGTCTAACTGGTAGAAATGGACTGCTGAGACAGGAAGGAGTGAGACACCTATGAAACACTTTTAATTGTAGCTTCTTGCTTCAATGCCATGTTTGAACACTCCTTTCCTCCATTAAGATACTACACTGGAATGCACACTCACTTTAACCACAAAACTGGCTTCAGAGTGTCTCAGTTTGTTTGACCTAGCGAGTGGTGAGTGTTCATATTAGCTGGGGGTGAAAAGTTGACTGAGATTGTGTTGACCAAGCAAGCGGGATGTCACAGCGGGATAACCCCTGGTTTGAGATGAAGAACATACCACACAGGGTTATATATACTGAACAAAAATATAAACGCAACATGTAAAGTGTTGGTCCCATGTTTCATGAGCTGAAATAAAAGATCCCAGAAATGTTCCATACGCACAAAAGCTTATTTCTCTGTAATTGTTTGCAAAAATTTGTTTACATCCCTGTTAGTAAGCATTTCTCCTTTGTCAAGATAATCCATTCACCTGACAGGTGTGGCATATCAAGAAGCTGATTAAACAGCGTGATCATTACACAGGTGCATCTTGTGCTGGGGACAATAAAAGACCACTCTAAAATGTGCACAACACAATGCCACAGATGTCTCCAGTTTTGAGAGAGTGTGCAATTGGCATGCTGACTGCAGGAATGTCCACCAGAGCTGTTGCCAGAGAATTGAATGTTCATTTCCCTACCATAAGCCGCCTCCAACGTCATTTTAGAGAATTTGGCAGTACATCCAACCGGCCTCAGAACTGCAGACCACGTGTATGGCGTCGTGTGGGCGAGCGGTTTGCTGATGTCACCATTGTGAACAGAGTGCCCCATGGTGGCGGTGGGGTTATAGTATGGGCAGGTATAAGCTATGGACAGCAAACACAATTGCATTTTATCGATGGCAATTTGAATGCACATATCCTGAGGCCCATGGTCGTGCCTTCCATCTGCCGCCATCACCTCATGTTTCAGCATGATAATGCATGGCCCCATGTCGCAAGGATCTGTACACAATTCCTGGAAGCTGAAAATGTCCCAGTTCTTCCATGGCCTGCATACTCATCAGACGTCACCCATTGAGCATGTTTGGGATGCTCTGGATCTACGTGTACGACAGCGTGTTCCAGTTCCCGCCAATATCCAGCAACTTCGCGCAGCCATTGAAGAGAAGTGGGACAACATTCCACAGGCCACAATTAACAGCCAGATCAACTCTATGCAAAGGAGATGTCACACTGCATGAGGCAAATGGTGGTCACACCAGATATTGACTGGTTTTCTTATCCACGCCCCTACCTTTTTTAAAGGTATATGTGACAAGAGATGCATATCTGTATTCCACAGTCATGTGAAATCCATAGATTAGGGACTAATTCATTTATTTCAATTGATTGATATACTTATATACAGTGGGGAAAAAAAGTATTTAGTCAGCCACCAATTGTGCAAGATCTCCCACTTAAAAAGATGAGAGAGGCTTGTAATTTTCATCATAGGTACACGTCAACTATGATGGACAAAATGAGAAAAAAAAATCCAGAAAATCACATTGTGGGATTTTTAATGAATTTATTTGCAAATTATGGTGGAAAATAAGTATTTGGTCAATAACAAAAGTTTCTCAATACTTTGTTATATACCCTTTGTTGGCAATGACACAGGTCAAACGTTTTCTGTAAGTCTTCACAAGGTTTTCACACACTGTTGCTGGTATTTTGGCCCATTCCTCCATGCATATCTCCTCTAGAGCAGTGATGTTTTGGGGGCTGTCGCTGGGCAACATGGACTTTCAACTCCCCTCCAAAGATTTTCTATGGGGTTGAGATCTGGAGACTGGCTAGGCCACTCCAGGACCTTGAAATGCTTGTTACGAAGCCACTCCTTCGTTGCCCGGGCGGTGTGTTTGGGATCATTGTCATGCTGAAAGACCCAGCCACATTTCATCTTCAATGCCCTTGCTGATGGAAGGAGGTTTTCACTCAAAATCTCACGATACATGGCCCCATTCATTCTTTCCTTTACACAGATCAGTCGTCCTGGTCCCTTTGCAGAAAAACAGCCCCAAAGCATGATGTTTCCACCCCCATGCTTCACAGTAGGTATGGTGTTCTTTGGATGCAACTCAGCATTCTTTGTCCTCCAAACACGATGAGTTGGTTTGGTTTCATCTGACCATATGACATTCTCCCAATCCTCTTTTGGATCATCCAAATGCACTCTAGCAAACTTCAGACGGGCCTGGACATGTACTGGCTTAAGCAGGGGGACACGTCTGGCACTGCAGGATTTGAGTCCCTGGCAGCTTAGTGTGTTACTGATGGTAGGCTTTGTTACTTTGGTCCCAGCTCTCTGCAGGTCATTCACTAGGTCCCCCTGTGTGGTTCTGGGATTTTTGCTCACCGTTCTTGTGATCATTTTGACCCCACGGGGTGAGATCTTGCGTGGAGCCCCAGATTGAGGGAGATTATCAGTGGTCTTGTATGTCTTCCATTTCCTAATAATTGCTCCCACAGTTGATTTCTTCAAACCAAGATGCTTACCTATTGCAGATTCAGTCTTCCCAGCCTGGTGCAGGTCTACAATTTTGTTTCTGGTGTCCTTTGACAGCTCTTTGGTCTTGGCCATAGTGGAGTTTGGAGTGTGACTGTTTGAGGTTGTGGACAGGTGTCTTTTATACTGATAACAAGTTCAAACAGGTGCCATTAATACAGGTAACTAGTGGAGGACAGAGGAGCCTCTTAAAGAAGAAGTTACAGGTCTGTGAGAGCCAGAAATCTTGCTTGTTTGTAGGTGACCAAATACTTATTTTCCACCATAATTTGCAAATATATTCATTAAAAATCCTATAATGTGATTTTCTGGAGAAAAAAATCTCAATTTGTCTGTCATAGTTGATGTGTACCTATGATGAAAATTACAGGCCTCTCTCATCTTTTTAAGTGGGATAACTTGCACAATTGGTGGCTGACTAAATACTTTTTTTCCCCACTGTATGTAACTCAGTAAAATCTTTGAAATTGTTGAATGTTGCTTTTATATTTTTGTTCAGTATAGTTTCCTTTCTAGGTTAAAGTATAATGGCCTTACCATCATTCCACACTGCCATAGACTATACACAGTCGCTTTCCACTGACATGTGGTGCTGAACTTCGTAATACCGATTCATTCGCTGTCCACTTCAGTGGTGCTGATTGCTGACGTAGAGTTTCAGTGCACTGCAACAGCTTCACTGTCAAAACAAGTTTGGTTTATTTGGTTCTACAGTTGACCTTTTTCACATACCACTATGCCAACTAAGGAGAGGGGAGAAATGAGAGAGTAAAAAAGAGAGAAAGCATGCATAACTATATATTTGTGCAACTTGATCAAAGGGGAGATAAAGTTAAATTACTCATATTTTGTAGACCTCGGGCATACAGTGAGGGAAAAAAGTATTTGATCCACTGCTGATTTTGTACGTTTGCCCACTGACAAAGAAATGATCAGTCTATAATTTGAATGGTAGGTTTATTTGAACAGTGAGAGACAGAATAACAACAAAAAAATCCAGAAAAACGCATGTCAAAAATGTTATCAATTGATTTCAAATAAAATAAAATAAAATGTTATTGGCCACATGCGCCGAATACAACAGGTGCAGACATTACAGTGAAATGCTTACTTACAGCCCTTAACCAACAGTGCATTTATTTTTTT
Organism: Coregonus clupeaformis; assembly: GCF_020615455.1. Lineage (NCBI taxonomy): Eukaryota > Metazoa > Chordata > Actinopteri > Salmoniformes > Salmonidae > Coregonus > Coregonus clupeaformis. The sequence continues at coordinate 144,913 of NW_025533832.1, read as the reverse complement.
ACAAAAAAGTAAGTGTTGAGAAAAAAGGTGAGGGACAGAATAACAACAACAAAAATCCAGAAAAACGCATGTCAAAAATGTTATAAATTGATTTGCATTTTAATGAGGGAAATAAGTATTTGACCCCTTCTCAATCAGAAAGATTTCTGGCTCCCAGGTGTCTTTTATACAGGTAACGAGCTGAGATTAGGAGCACACTCTTAAAGGGAGTGCTCCTAATCTCAGTTTGTTACCTGTATAAAAGACACCTGTCCACAGAAGCAATCAATCAATCAGATTCCAAACTCTCCACCATGGCCAAGACCAAAGAGCTCTCCAAGGATGTCAGGGACAAGATTGTAGACCTACATAAGGCTGGAATGGGCTACAAGACCATCGCTAAGCAGCTTGGTGAGAAGGTGACAACAGTTGGTGCGATTATTCGCAAATGGAAGAAACACAAAATAACTGTCAATCTCCCTCGGCCTGGGGTTCCATGCAAGATCTCACCTCGTGGAGTTGCAATGATCATGAGAACGGCGAGGAATCAGCCCAGAACTACACGATAGGATCTTGTCAATGATCTCAAGGCAGCTGGGACCATAGTCACCAAGAAAACAATTGTGAACACACTACGCCGTGAAAGACTGAAATCCTGCAGCGCCCGCAAGGTCCCCCTGCTCAAGAAAGCACATATACAGGCCCGTCTGAAGTTTACCAATGAACATCTGAATGATTCAGAGGAGAACTGGGTGAAAGTGTTGTGGTCAGATGAGACCAAAATCGAGCTCTTTGGCATCAACTCATTTCGCCGTGTTTGGAGGAGGAGGAATGCTGCCTATGACCCCAAGAACACCATCCCCACCGTCAAACATGGAGGTGGAAACATTATGCTTTGGGGGTGTTTTTCTGCTAAGGGGACAGGACAACTTCACCGCATCAAAGGGACGATGGACGGGGCCATGTACCGTCAAATCTTGGGTGAGAACCTCCTTCCCTCAGCCAGGGCATTGAAAATGGGTCGTGGATGGGTATTCCAGCATGACAATGACCCAAAACACACGGCCAAGGCAACAAAGGAGTGGCTTAAGAAGAAGCACATTAAGGTCCTGATCCCATAGACAGACCTTAATCCCATAGAAAATCTGTGGAGGGAGCTGAAGGTTCGAGTTGCCAAACGTCAGCCTCGAAACCTTAATGACTTGGAGAAGATCTGCAAAGAGGAGTGGGACAAAATCCCTCCTGAGATGTGTGCAAACCTGGTGGCCAACTACAAGAAATGTCTGACCTTTGCCACCAAGTACTAAGTCATGTTTTGCGGAGGGGTCAAATACTTATTTCCCTCATTAAAATGCAAATCAACATAACAACCTCTCCCTCAACGTGACCAAGACAAAGGAGATGATTGTGAACTACAGGAAAAAAAAGAGGACTGAGCACGCCCCCATTCTCATCGACGGGGCTGTAGTGGAACAGGTTGAGAGCTTCAAGTTCCTTGGTGTCCACATCACCAACGAACTATCATGGTCCAAACACACCAAGACAGTCGTGAAGAGGGCACGACAAAGCCTATTCCCCCTCAGGAGACTGACAAAATTTGGCATGGGTCCTCAGATCCTCAAAAAATTATACAGCTGCACCATCGAGAGCATCCTGACTGGTTGCATCACCGCCTGGTATGGCAACTGCTTGGCCTCCGACCGCAAGGCACTACAGAGGGTAGTGCGTACGGCCCAGTACATCACTGGGGCCAAGCTTCCTGCCATCCAGGACCTCTATACCAGGCGGTGTCAGAGGAAGGCCCTCAAAATTGTCAAAGACTCCAGTCACCCTAGTCATAGACTGTTCTCTCTGCTACCGCACGGCAAGCGGTACCGGAGTGCCAAGTCTAGGTCCAAAATACTTCTCAACAGCTTCTACCCCCAAGCCATAAGACTCCTGAACAGCTAATCATGGCTACCCGGACTATTTGCACTGCCCCCCCCACCCCATCCTTTTACGCTGCTGCTACTCTGTTAATTATTTATGCATAGTCACTTTAACTTTACCCACATGTACATATTACTTCAACTACCTCAACTAGCCGGTGCCCCCGCACATTGACTCTGCACCGGTACCCCCCTGTATATATAGCCTCCCTACTGTTATTTTACTTCTGCTCTTTTTTTCTCAACACTTACTTTTTTGATAAAAAATAAATGCACTGTTGGTTAAGGGCTGTAAGTAAGCATTTCACTGTAATGTCTGCACCTGTTGTAATCGGCGCATGTGGCCAATAAAATTCTATTTTATTTTATTTGAAATCAATTGATAACATTTTTGACATGCGTTTTTCTGGATTTCTTTGTTGTTATCCTGTCTCTCACTGTTCAAATAAACCTACCATTAAAATTATAGACTGATCATGTCTTTGTCAGTGGGCAAACGTACAAAATCAGCAGGGGATCAAATATTTTTTTCCCTCACTGTACATGAGGCACAAGGGACTTTAACAATGATAAAAAATAGCTTATTTACCTGTTTGAAGTCGCAGTCATGGTGACCAGATACATATCTGAGTGATGTTTTAAGGGGGAATATACAATTGAGATCAGTCATCCAAGTCACTAAAGTTTTTTGAATGGAAAATAATGTTTGTTGTTGAATGAAACAGAGGGAGACTACTTTATGGAGTAAAAAGGTCTGTATTTGGCATGCATTTGATCGCTACAGATACACAAGTTCATCTTGTCTGCTCAAGTCCCCTTTCTTGTCCTTCTGTATGGCTACTGTCACTCAGACAGCAAATGTGCCATGACATGACCACTGATACCATGATGACACAGGAAGTTGTATAACTGTTTGTGTCGATTGAGTGATCTGATTGGTTCAGTCAGGGGAAGGGGTTGTGTAAGGTAATTGGGGTGATGATGATGTCATTGCTCCCTCTGAATTTAGGAACATTTGAACATACGGCAGAGAGGAGAAAGATGAGGAGAATACACAAAAAGAGAAAAAGCTGACTTAGATAATGAATGAAGGTATTGCAGTGTTTATAACTGAAACAGACAGTTCACAGACATAGAGTGGTCTTGGACGCCCAAGTACAATTTTACTGTATTTTGTTTTAGTGTAACAAGGGATGAGATAACATGCGGTAACATGCACAGACAAGTCTAAGCGAGTCTGGGACTCAGTTAGAGTTTGTCTTACCATCTCATCCCTTACACTTCTCATTTAAAACCTAATTCAAAGTAATGATATTAATAAATTGCATCTGGCAGTAGGGGCTGTTCTGTTCTGGTAGCCTGCTGCTAGTAGATCAGTTTTTTGCCATGAAAGGCATATGTCCATTCATGTTAGTGTGTTAGTGTGTGCACTGTAGAAAACCCTGAGTTGAGCTCTGTGCTGTTGCTTAATTCAGAGGTTTTCAAACTAGGGTCCGCAGAGGTACTGCAGGGGGTCAGTGATTTTGTAAAATATATTTATTTGGGAAAATACTTTTGGGGATTTTGTTATGTGAAAAATAATATTTTTGTGAATTTTCACTAGCTGCAACAGAATACCATCGTGTATACCATTTTTATGTTTCTGCGTCCAGTATGAAAGAAGTGCAATGACTGGAAGTCTACAAGAACAGTTAGCATGCTAGCTGTTCCTGTTCATCCGACTCTGGGGAAGTAGATAAAGGGCTTCATTGCCAAAATCTCTAACTATCCCTTTAATATGGAGGAAATTACAGTCATTGGAGCTAATTACAGGAGTTTTTTTGTATAGAAAATTCTTAGGCGGGCCGTCTAAGTGGTAATTTTCTGGATAGAAAAACAGTTTCAGTGTCAACTTAAATGACCAAAACCAGATAGAAAGTGTGCAGAAAAGATATTGAACTATATACCTGAGTGGACAAAACATTAGGAACACTTTCCTAATATTGAGTTGCACCCCCTTTTGCCCTCAGAACAGTCTTAATTCGTCGGGGCATGGACTATACAAGGTGTCGAAAAGCGTTCCACAGGGACGCTGGCCCATGTTGCTTCCCACAGTTGTGTGAAGTTGACTGGATGTCCTTTGGGTGGTGGGCCATTCTTGATACACAGGGGAATAACGGTGCACCTGGCACCTACTACCATACCCCGTTCAAAGGCACTTAAATCTTTTGTCTTGCCCATTCACTGAATGGCACACATACACAATCTGTGTCCCAATTGTCTCAAGGCTTAAAAATCCTTCTTTAACTTGTCTCCTCCCCTTCATCTACACTGATTGAAGTGGATTTAACAGGTGACATCAATAAGGGATCATAGCTTTCACCTGGATTCATCTGGTCAGTCTACAGTATGTCAAGGAAAGACCACACTCACTGTATATTATTTTAATAATACCATCTTTGAGAACTAACAATCAAATAAACAGAGAATCTAAAATTCCAAAAACCGAGCATTCAAGGCACATGCCCATTGATTTTGTTGTAATGTTTGAGCAGAGGAACAAAGCATTATCAATGGCAAAATGAATAGAATTGCAGGACATTTGATTTAAAACTGCAAAATTGTCTCTCATCTCCATGCCAAACTGTCTAGAATTGCTGAAAACTATCTAAAGTGCAACATTTTCTCTCAGAAATCACACACACAAACACCCACACACACTCAAACATGCAAACACACACACGCACACACGATCTTGGGCAGCAAATAGCCTAGTTAGAAAAGTGGACTAGTGACCAAAAAGATGCTGGTTTAAATTCCAGCCCGGGCAATAAAGATTTGGGAGGGCTTCTGGTCTGATCTTAGGCACCAGTTTCTGACATTGTTAGATTTTTTCCCCGTATTATTTGTGTCCCTGCATCCCTTCGAGGCTTTAGAGACAGCAGTACCTGTACTGTGCCTGAAATCTCACCCCAGCTGAGATGTGTGACATTTCGAGAAGTGCTTGTAAAGAGAAGTGTAAAGAATTATCCTATTAACAACACTGACAAATGATTTATATATATATACACTGAGTGTACAAAACATTAGGTACACCTGCTCTTTACATGTCATAGACTGACCAGGTGAATCCAGCTGAAAGCTATGATCCCTTACTGATGTCACTTGTTAAATCCACTTCAGTCAGTGTAGATGAAGGGGAGGAGACGGGTTAAAGAAAGATTTTTAAGCCTTGAGACAATTGAGACACGGATTGTGTAAGTGTGCCATTCAGAGGTTGAATGGGAAAGACAAAAGATTTAAGTGCCTTTGAATGGGGTATGGTAGTAGGTGCCAGGCGCACCGGTTTGAGTGTGTCAAGAACTGCAACGCTGCTGGGTTTTTCACGCTCAATAGTTTCCCTTGTGTATCAAGACACAACAGTGGGAAGAATTGGATTCAACAGCATCCTTGTAGAACGCTTTCGACACCTTGTATAGTCCATGCCCGACGAATTGAAGCTGTTCTGAGGGCAAAAGGGGGTGCAACTCAAGTCCACTGGATAAAAGCATCTGCTAAATGGCTTATATTATTATTATTATTATTATTCATACATTATTCATACATTATATTAATAAATGTTAATAAATAAAACATTTGAACTACTTGTTTACTGTTATATTTACGTTGGTAACCAGTTTATAATAGCAGTAAGTTACCTCCAGGGTTTGTGGTATATGGCCAATATACCACGGCTAAGGGCTGTATCCAGGCACTCTGCATTGCGTCGTACATAAAACAGCCCTTAGCTGTGGTATATTGGCCATATACCACACCTCCTTGGGCCTCATTGCTTAAATATACCAAACCCCCTCTGGCCTTATTGATTAACTCTACACCGTTGGGTTTCAAAATAAGCCAAAAGAGGCACAAACATACAGTCAGGTCCAAAATGATTGGCCCCTTGATAAAGATGAGCAAAAAATACTATATAAAATAAATAACACAAATACTGATTTATATTGTATGCTCAAAGAAATGTGAAAATTATATTATTTTATACTAATACATTTGTTCAGAAAAATAGATGTTGTTTAACAAGAAATAGATATTAATCTAAAAAGGATAGGGGTCAGAAGTATTGGTGTCACGGTTTCGGCCGAGGCTGCTCCTCTTCCTTGTTCGGGCGGACTTCGGCGGTCGTCGTCTCCGGAGTACTAGCTGCCACCGTTCTATGTTTCTTGTTCATTTGGTTTTGTCTGTTCATAACACCTGTCCCTTATTTGTGTCTTGATTGTTCCCCTTATTTAGTTTGTTTGTTTGGGTCAGGTGTTATGCGTGATTGTGAATGTCAGCTTGCCTCTACGTGTTTGGTTCTCTCGTATTTGTGTTTCGAGAGCTCGACTGCGTGCGCTTTTCTTGTTGTTACCGCACTGTTGGTTTCGTGCGTAATTGTTCGCGCCACCCGGTTGGGTTGGCTACTTATTTGTGTTTGGACTCTAGTAAAGATCTGTTGAAGTCCTCCTGGTTTCCTGCACCTGATTCCTACACTTCCACCCACCACACTCTGACAGAATCACGCATCACCATGGAATCAGCAGGAGCGACTACGCCGACAGCCGAGATGGCTGAACGTCTCCGTAGTCAGGAGGACCGTATTAACCAGGTCTGTCACGCCATGGAGAGGGTGATGAACACTCTGCACCGATGGGGAGACCAGCGGGGTTCCCACACCTCCACCCACCGACCCAGCTCCATCGGTCAGCCCTCCTGATTCATCTCCGGAACCCAGTGGGATTCGGCTCTCGCTCCCGAGGGCGTACGACGGCTCCACCGCCGGGTGTCAAGGGTTCCTGCTGCAGGTGGAGCTCTACCTCGCCACCGTACGCCCGACGCCCTCGGGACACGAGAGCGTCTCAGCCCTCATCTCCTGTCTCACCGGCAAGGCGTTGGAGTGGGCCAACGCCGAGTGGAGGAGAATGGACGCCGCTACCACGAACTATGCGGAGTTCTCCCGCCGCTTCCGTGCTGTATTCGACCATCCACCAGAGGGGAAGGCGGCGGGGGAACGTCTATTCTACCTCCGACAGGGGATGAGGAGCGCCCAGGACTTTGCCTTAGAGTTCCGGACCCTAGCGGCTGATGCAGGGTGGAATGAGCGGGCCCTTATTGACCATTTCCGCTGCAGCCTCCGGGAGGACGTCCAGCGAGAGTTGGCGTGCAGGGACACATCGTTCACTTTCGACCAACTGGTCGACATGGCCATCCGGCTGGATACCCTGCTCGCCACCCGTGGGCGTCCCGGAGGGGGGGGTTCGCCCATTCCACTCTCCAGCGCCTCTGAGCCGAGTCCTATGGAGCTCGGGGGTGCTGGCGCTAGGGAACGGAGGAGGAGGAGCCCGCGGGGACCCGGCCCTTGCACCAACTGTGGTCGTGGAGGACACACTGCGGCTAGGTGTTGGGGCGGGTCCTCCAGTGGGGGAGATGGCAGGTCAGGCATTGGGGGGTCCCCCCAGGTGAGTAGGCGCCCTGCTTACCCAGAGCTTTCTGTCGTGCACCTAACCTTGCCTGTTTGTTTCCCACAGGTTGCACCTCGTTCCCAGCATAAGGCGCTGGTAGATTCAGGCGCAGCTGGGAATTTTGTAGATCGCCAGTTCTGTTTAGAGTTAGGGATTCCTCTCCTTCCAGTGGATAAGCCTTTTCCCGTCCATGCCCTAGATAGCCGTCCGTTAGGGTCTGGGTTGATTAGGGAGGTCACAGCACCCCTTCAGATGATGGCGCAGGAGGGTCATGAGGAGAGAATTCAGCTCTATCTGATTGACTCTCCTGCGTATCCGGTAGTGCTGGGTCTTCCCTGGTTGATGACTCATGACCCTATTATTAGGTGGCGAGAGAAAGCTCTTAAAGGGTGGTCTGCTCAATGTGAGGGGCGGTGTCTGGGTGTTTCCATAGGGGCGACCTCGGTGGAGAGTCCGAATCTAATGCCAGCACTGCAGATTCCCCCCGAGTATGAGGATTTGGCACTGGTGTTCAGTAAGACTAGGGCGGCGCAGCTGCCGCCTCATAGACAGGGGGATTGTGCGATAGATCTCCAGTCAGGCGCAGCTCTCCCGCGGAGCCATGTGTATCCCTTGTCTCAAGAGGAGAGAAAGTCTATGGAGACATACATCTCTGAGTCTCTTAGACAGGGATACATACGGGCCTCCGTTTCACCCGCTTCCTCAAGTTTCTTTTTTGTGAAGAAAAAGGATGGAGGTCTGCGTCCGTGTATTGATTACCGCGGTCTCAATCAGATCACAGTGAAGTACAGCTATCCACTTCCTCTGATTGCGACTATGACGGAGTCACTGCACGGTGCGCAGTTCTTTACAAAATTGGATCTTAGGAGCGCATATAACTTGGTACGCATTCGAGAGGGCGATGAATGGAAGACAGCGTTAGCACGACTTCCGGACACTACGAGTATCTAGTCATGCCATATGGGTTGATGAATGCTCCCTCAGTCTTCCAATCCTTCGTCGATGAGATTTTCCGGGACATGCAGGGACAGGGAGTAGTTGTGTACATCGACGACATTCTGGTGTATAGTCCTACCCGTGCTGAGCATGTAGCCCTGGTGCGCCGAGTATTGAGGAGGCTGTTGGAGCATGACCTATATGTCAAGGCAGAGAAATGTCTGTTTTTCCAGAAGTCGGTCTCCTTTCTGGGTTACCAGTTATCTGCGTCAGGGGTGAAGATGGAGGTAGACCGGGTGTCAGCTGTGCGTAATTGGCAGACCCCAACCACTGTGAAGGAGGTGCAACGGTTCTTGGGTTTTGCGAATTATTACCGGAGGTTTATCCGGGGTTTTGGACAGGTGGCAGCTCCCATAACGTCTCTGTTAAAGGGGGGTCCGGTGCGCTTGCGGTGGTCAGCTGAGGCGGACAGGGCATTTGGGAGACTAAAGGACCTGTTTACCTCGGCGCCCGGTGTTGGCGCATCCAGATCCCTCTTTACCGTTCCAAGTAGAGGTGGACGCGTCAGAGGCCGGGATAGGGGCCGTTCTTTCCCAGCGTTCTGGCACTCCACCAAACTCCGTCCCTGTGCGTTCTACTCAAAGAAGCTCAGTCCGGCGGAGCGGGAATTATGACGTAGGAGACAGGGAGCTGTTAGCCGTGGTACAGGCCCTAAAGGTGTGGCGGCATTGGCTCGAGGGGGCTCAACACCCTTTCCTCATTCTAACTGACCATCGTAACCTGGAGTACATCCGGGCAGCTAGGAGACTGAATCCTCGCCAGGCTCGCTGGACTATGTTCCTAGCCCGGTTTGTGTTTAAGATCACATACATCCCTGGGTCCCAGAACGGGAAGGCAGATGCTCTGTCTCGGCGGTATGACGCAGAGGAGAGGGCAGTTGAGTCCACGCCCATACTACCGGAGTCTTGTCTGGTTGCTCCGGTGGTGTGGGAGGTTGATGGTGAGATCGAGCGGGCGTTACGCACCGACCCGAGTCCTCCACAGTGTCCTGTGGGTCGGACGTACGTTCCGCTCGAGGTACGCGATCGCCTCATTTGTTGGGCTCATACGTCCCCCCTCCTCTGGCCATCCGGTATCGGCCGGACAGTGCACTGCCTTAGCACGAAGTACTGGTGGCCAACGTTAGCTAGGGATGTGAGGATTTATGTCTCCTCCTGTTCGGTGTGTGCCCAGTGTAAGGCGCCCAGACATTTGCCCAGGGGTAAGTTACAACCCCTGCCTATTCCACAACGACCCTGGTCCCACCTCTCGGTGGATTTTGTTACCGACCTTCCCCCCTCACAGGGGAATACTACCATCCTGGTCGTTGTGGATCGGTTCTCGAAGGCCTGTCGTCTCCTTCCCATGCCGGGTCTACCCACTGCCCTACAGACCGCAGAGGCTCTGTTCACCCATGTCTTCCGGCATTACGGGGTACCCGAGGATATAGTGTCTGACCGAGGCCCCCAGTTCACCTCTAGAGTGTGGAGGGCATTTATGGAACGGTTGGGGGTGTCGGTAAGCCTTACCTCGGGTTACCACCCGGAGAGTAATGGGCAGGTTGAACGGGTCAACCAGGATGTGGGTAGGTTTCTGAGGTCATACTGCCAGGACCGGCCGGAGGAGTGGGCGAGATATGTGCCCTGGGCCGAGATGGCACAGAACTCTCTTCGCCACTCCTCCACCCAACTAACCCCTTTTCAGTGTGTGTTAGGGTACCAGCCGGTGCTGGCACCATGGCATGAGAGCCAGATCGAGGCCCCCGCTGTGGATGAGTGGGTAAGGCGCTCGGAGGAGACGTGGGGACGCTGCACACGTCCATCTGCAGCGTGCCATACGTCGACAGAAGACGAGCGCCGACCTACACCGCAGTGAGGGGCCAGTGTACGCACCTGGAGATCGAGTCTGGCTCTCAACCAGAAACCTGCCCCTCCGCCTGCCCTGCCGGAAGCTGGGTCGGCGGTTTGTGGGGGCCGTTTAAAGTCCTGAGGAGATTGAACGAGGTGAGTTATAGGTTAGAACTACCTGTTGACTACAAAAATATTAACCCCTCGTTCCATGTGTCTCTCCTCAGGCCGGTGGTAGCTGGTCCACTCCAGGACTTTGAGATTGAGGAGACTCCTCCGCCCCCGTTGGACATCGAGGGGGCTCCGGCGTACACCGTGAGGTCCATCCTGGATTCTAGACGCCGGATGGGGGGTCTTCAATATCTCGTGGAGTGGGAGGGGTACGGTCCGGAGGAGCGGTGCTGGGTGCCAAGGAGGGACGTGTTAGACCAGTCCCTACTGACCGATTTCCATCGGGGTCATCCTGCGCGCCCTGCTCCGCGTCGTCCGGGTCGTCCTCGAGCTCCGGGTCGGCGCACGGCTGGAGCCGCGCGTCAAGGGGGGGGTACTGTCACGGTTTCGGCCGAGGCTGCTCCTCTTCCTTGTTCGGGCGGACTTCGGCGGTCGTCGTCTCCGGAGTACTAGCTGCCACCGTTCTATGTTTCTTGTTCATTTGGTTTTGTCTGTTCATAACACCTGTCCCTTATTTGTGTCTTGATTGTTCCCCTTATTTAGTTTGTTTGTTTGGGTCAGGTGTTATGCGTGATTGTGAATGTCAGCTTGCCTCTACGTGTTTGGTTCTCTCGTATTTGTGTTTCGAGAGCTCGCACTGCGTGCGCTTTTCTTGTTGTTACCGCACTGTTGGTTTCGTGCGTAATTGTTCGCGCCACCCGGTTGGGTTGGCTACTTATTTGTGTTTGGACTCTAGTAAAGATCTGTTGAAGTCCTCCTGGTTTCCTGCACCTGATTCCTACACTTCCACCCACCACACTCTGACAATTGGCACCTCTGTTCTAAATACCTTTCAATACCTCACCTTGCGAGGATAACGGCACTGAGCCTTTTTCTAAAATGTTTTATGAAATTGGAGAGTACATTGCGAGGGATCTTAGACCATCCTCCATACAGAATCCTTCCAGTTCCTTGATATCCTTCGTCTGTGCTTATTGACTGCCCTCTGTAATTTAAACCACAGGTTTTCAATGGGGTTCAACTCCAGAGACTGAGATGGTCATTGCAAAATGTTGATTTTGTGGTCAATTAACCAGTTATTTGTGGATTTTTATGTGTGCTTGGAGTTATTGTCTTGCTGGAAGATCCACTTGTGGCCAAGTTTCAGCCACCTGGCAGAGGCAACTAGGTTTTTGGCTAAAATGACCTGGTACTGGTTAAAGTTCATGATGCAGTTGACCTTGCCCCATAACATCAAAGATCCTCCACTGGTGTGCGTGGCCAAATATCTATATTTTCATGTCATCTGACCAAAACACCGGAGCCAATCCAAGTGCCAATGCCGTTTAGCAAACTCCAGGCATTTACATTTGTTGGATGACTTGAAAATAGAGCTCTTTGGCCATGCACACCAGTGGTGGGTTTGGTGTCGAAATAAGGATGCATTGGCAGAAAAGAACCCCATACCTACTGTAAAATATGGTGGTGGATCTTTGATGTTATGGGCTATTTTGCTTCCACTGGTCCTTGGGCCCTTGTTAAGGTCAACGGCATCATGAACTTCATGCAGTACCAGGACATTTCAGCCCAAAACATGGTTGCCTCTGCCGGGAGGTTGAAACCTGGCCGCAAGTGGATATTCCAGCAAGTGGATCTTTCAGCAAGACAATAACCCCAAGCACACATCAAAATCCATGGTTAATTGACCACAAAATCAACATTTTGCAATGACCATCTCAGTCTCTGGACATGACCCCCACTGAAAACCTGTGGTTTGAATTGAAGAGAACAGTCCATAAGCGCAGATGAAGGATATCAAGGATCTGGAAAGATTCTGTTTGGAGGAATGGTCTGAGATTCCTCCCATTGTGTTCGCACATTCTCATAAAACATTTTTGAAAAAGACAGTGCAGTTATCCTCGCAAGGTGAGGTATTGAAAGGTATTGAAAACAGGGGTGTCAATAATTTTAACCCTAACTTTTTGAGATTGTTTTTTTATTTATTGTTAAACAAAACATATTTATCTGAGCAATTGTATCAGTATAAAATAATATAATTTCCCTTTCCAGTATTCCAGTAATTATTTATTTTATGCAGAAATGTTTGCTCATCTTTATCAAGGGTGTCAATCATTTCAGACCCCACTGAACATGACAGACATCTTGGTGATGAAGTGAAGGCAGAAAACCCATAACTGAATTTCATTTAGATGGTCTCTGTTGATTCCTACTCATACATCATTGCGTTGAAGGAGGTAAAACAGTGCCATGAAATACCCCAGATACCTCTGATCCCAGACACCTCTTGCTTTTTCTCAATCAGAAGGTTCTTTCATTATCCCACCCAGGGCAACAGAGGGCCTCCCAGTCACTCGTCTGTCTCCCCGTCACCAGTCTGTCTGTCAGACGAGATGAGTTAAGGTGTGTAGGAGTTTGACAGATTGCCATTTGGGTAATATAACAATGACACAGTTCTTAGTCTATCTCTGGATTGAGGACAGATCACTATAATTATTATTTATCTCTGAGGACCAAAGGCTTGACCTGCTTTCTCTCAATGGAGCACCCCCCACATGGTGACATGAGACGGGATATACAAACAGAGAGAGAGAGAGAGAGAGAGAGAGAGAGAGAGAGAGAGAGAGAGAGAGAGAGAGAGAGAGAGAGAGAGAGAGAGAGAGAGAGAGAGAGAGAGAGAGAGAGAGAGACGGGAGAACACAACATGATAGATGATAGACGTGTGCAAATAAATACAGCAACATTGTTACCTGTGAATGTGGATCACTGTGGTTTTGCATTCACAGTAATTCACACACACTCACACGTGCACGCGCACACACACGCACACACACACACACACACACACACACACACACAGTCTCATTCATTTATATTTTCTCTATACTCAGCACATTGAATATCACCTTCACACCGCAGATAGGTTGACAGGGCAGAACAGCACATCACAATGAAGGGTTAGCAGACAAAGCAATCCTGCATCTCATTTCCTATAGATGTTATTCAAGCCCTAAGTAAAGAGAGTTTTGTAGCACATCTTGGGGGATTGCTGTGTAGCCCCGTGGAATAGTCAAGTGAAGGGAAAGGGGAGACTGATACTGTACACTCTAGCGCTAATAAGCCAACCCAACTCTTTTACTGGCAGTGCAGTCATTCCACCCTACTGCTCTAGCATCCTGGAGGAGGGATGGGAATGGAGAGAGAGAGAGCGAGAGAGAGAGAGAGAGAGAGAGAGAGAGAGAGAGAGAGATGTGTGGAAGATAGTGAGAGAGACGGTGGTAAAGAGAGGGAGGGAGAAGAGCATGAGAGAAGTGAAAGAGAGACGGGTAGAGTGAGAGAAGGGAGACTGTAGGAGATGAATGTGTGAGAGAAAGTGAGGAAGAGAGTGAGAGAGTGAGAGAGAGAGTGAGAGAGCGCAAGAGAGAGAGAGAGAGAGAGAGCGCGAGAGAGAGAGAGAGGAATGGGCTGTGGGAGTGGGGGACTGAGAGACAGATGGGTAGAAGGGAGAGGGGAGCGATAGATGGTGGGGAGATGGAGGGAGACTGCCAGGGAGTTTGTGGGAAAGTTTAATTTAATTTTGATTCATTGTAGGATGATCGGAACATTGATTTCACCTTAAAATTTTATAATTAGATTTATTACCACCATATATTCAAGCAGACGGCTTGGTTATAAATATATAGATCTTGTTTCCTTATCTTATGGGGTCTTACAGTAACAGTATTGAACATATTGGACTGTGATATCTCTTGATGTATTTTACACAGCCGTATAAGGATTCATTTACCCACATACAGTATTGCTCACCACCAACTTATGTCTATAGTGTGTAGATAGATAGATGGACAGAAACGATGTGCGCGTGCGCGTCAGAGAGAGAGAGAGAGAGAGAGAGAGAGAGAGAGAGTGAGGGAGGGAGGAACAAGTCAGTTTTTCATGGATGGCTGGGTTGCTATGGGAACAAGATGTGGGCTCCCTTTTCCCCTCTCTCATCACTTCATTTATCTCTCTCCTTCTTCTCAGCATCCCCAGTTCTTCACCTCTCTTCTCTTCCTATCCCCAGCTCATCTCATCACTTACCTCCTCTCCCCCTTCTTTCTATCTCTCCTATCATCCATCCATCCTTCCCTCCTCCCACTCATTTTCTCCCGGTCTACTCCTCTTTCCCCCTGTCCATCTCGTTCCCTGCTGTCACCCCTCTTCTACTGTTCTCCCTCTCAATCGTTCCCTTTCCCTCCATCTCTTCCTCACTTTCTCCTTGTCTCTGATCATCTGTATCTTTAACACTCACTTATATTCTATTCTTTTCTCGGTTGTCATGGCAATAGGCTGGGGGCGTGAGGGAGAGAGCGCGAGCGAGCGAGAGTGGGTGTTTCGGAAGTGACATCTCTTGGGCAGTAACCTTGTTTCCTGTGTGTGGAGTTGGGGGCGGATTCACACGTAAAGTGCAGCAACAGTGACGCCGTGTGGACGAATTGGTGGTAGTGGGGAGCCCTGCTGTGCCAGACAAGGGCTGAGTGAATGATCTGATAGGTGAGAATACACACAGACAGACACACACACACACACACAGACAGACACACACACACACACACACACACACACAGGACTGTGTGGTGTCAGAGTAGTGCGGACCTCTGTGTTCACCTCTTTCTTGTGGCCCATTGTGACACATCCCTGACATTTCACGTCTCTCATGACACTGATGGTCATGTACTAAATGCCCTGAATCATTGCCAATTAAAGAACTCCATTGCAGGCCAGTGTATTTTTTCAGAAATACATCCAATCTGGGCAATAAATTCATAAAGCATTCATAGAATATGGAATGGTAGGATACTCCTATTGATTCTGAATGGTTTGATATAGATGCTACGTGGGCACCAAGTAACGTATAAAATGTTGTATATACAGTACATTGTGCTTCTTTGCCTCGAAAGTAACCAACAAGGCCAAGCTGGCGTTGGTACGTTACCCGCCCCGGGCGGCCTGAGGATATTGCATGTTTATTTTTAGCGCTGTTTTAGAGCTCAGTGATGTGTATAAATCAACATTACCCCTGTTGGGTTCAGTAATGACAACGTTGAGTAAAGCTGACCAGTTATCCGACGGCTGCTCGGCTCCTTGGCAAACTGCAAAGGAAAGCAGAAAATAATGGTGTTACGTGCCCACAGAGAGAGACCTCAGCACATTCTGAGAGCGTTAAAAAGAGAACGTGAATATAGTGTGTTTTATATATATACACCTAGAGTGGACCACACCAACCGCACACACCATACCCTACACACGTTTTAGCTTCTACTCATTGAAATTCCCTCCAAGGTTGGTGCGGTCCTTCAAGGTTGGAGGCATGAAGGTGGAGGTACAGATTGTAGCTGGAGCACATATTGTGGGAATTAATCACTGATATTCCCAGTGGATCCACAACATTGTGACTTTCATTAGGTATGCTGCTGTAGGTCTATAAGGTTTAGTGTCAAAGGCTTTCTCTCTCCTTGTCCAATGTGTCTCTGAAAGAGGGGAACTAGTGTCACACTCTTATGTTTTGATTCCTGGGCCTTGGAATTTAGGCTATATGTTGTCTGCAATGATGATGATGATGATTAAGATTAAGATGATCATAATGATGATTAAATTGATATAGTAGTCTCAATATTCTAAACTTTTCCGCCACCAGCTCTTTCTACTTTCCACATTAAAACGTTGACATTTTGAATGTAGAAAGTAACACTTCAACTGCTAAACAGGTAAACAAGGAGGTACAGCATTCTAGCTGCAGGACAGGATAATATAGTCTGTAAATCTTTCTCCATGCCATTCTCATTGATGATAAAGAAATATAAAGATCCCTCCATGCCCTGGCCTATATTCATGGCCTTGATTTTTGTATTTGGTCAAATTCTTAATGATATGTGAGTGTATCTGAAAGTCCCTAGGGGGCTCAGTCACAATAGCCACTGTGACTGTGAGTCCATGAGTGAAAAGTGACTTAGAGGTTGAAATCAGGGTTATGTAATCTCTCTTCATATCGTACAGTGAATCATACCTTGGATTCTACCACTGTGATCCCCTTAATAAGCTTTGCTTGTTTAGCAACACATTTATATTTCAAGAGCAGCTTTATTCATAATTAAACTTGAATATAAAACATAAACTCAGCTGTATTCGCTACAATTAGACAGATTGCCTTTTGTGCTTGCCTTCCTGCTTGGGGGGGGGGGGGATACAAGCATTGTGAATACAGTGAATATTTGAGAAAGCTTACATTTTAAAATGAAGGTTGTTTGGCTGAAGTAGGCCTATTTTCAGGGTCGGAGTGGCTCTGTTTTTGGCATAGTGTCAAATGGACAGCATGGCCCGCTGCTGTGAGTGTGCCGACTGTGCCGTGTCTCAGCCGAGTCTGGGCCTGCTATATCATTCAACCTGCAAGGGCTTTTCCTTTCTCAAACATGGGGAAATACGCAAAGGGTTAAAGTGTGCTGTCTGGAAAGTGAAAAGGTGTAAGTAGACAGCCGTTGTTTGTACCATCTACAAGATGTATGGGTAAGGTTTAAATAAAGTGTGTTAGAGTGTTGACAGTGGGACTTGTACAATCTGCAAATATGAAGTATGTGAATTGTGAAAACAGTCTTGGTGTGAGGAGTGGGGATTGTCACTTTGGCTAACCACTCATTGAGGGCTTGTTTCCGGCCGGTCTGTGAATTCACAACACAAGGCTGTCTGGAGTGAGAATAGCCTCGATATGTTTGCTTCACGTTCTGGTTGAAATGTAAAAACGAGGCAAAGGGAAGGGATATCAAAAATGTTTTGATGAAAACATTAACATAGCCCCTGACATAACTTAGAGGGAAAAGACAAAGAAATATGAAAGGTGGGGAACATGGAAATAGACTGGAGGAAAGATGAATAGGAAGGTCAATACGAGAAAGACACATGAAGCGAGGGAGACATATGAGAGAGGGAGAAGCAGAGGGATGGGCAGAGTGAGTTGGAGTGATAGAGAGACACACTAGGAAGTGGAGACTATGAAAGACAGTGAAAAAGACAAATAGTCTTACCCTGGTTATTTCTGAGTGACCTAGCATCATGCTGACTGAAGCCAGAGCTTGGCTAATTGACTCCAGCAGTTGTAGTGGATCACAAAGCTTATTTTGCTCTGTTTCATGCCACGGCCCTTCTGCTTCAGGACCCAGGGTCTGTCTGAAGAGCTGCCTGTCTGTTACGGCCGTCTGGTCAGAGGGGGACCCTGGGGACGAACAAAGGCGTGTCCAGGGCAGAGGGATTACGGAACTGATGGAATTAGCGATGGAGCGAAGAAATTGTCATTTAGCATAGGGTTTTCCTAACTTTTGGGGGCCGGGGACCCCTTTTGTGATAGCAAATTCATCAGGGAACCCCTCATAACCATAACACAACTCCAGGTGCGATAAAAAATAGCATACAAGGAGGAGTTTTACTATGACGTCTGCAGTGCATGGCTGGACGAACCAAGTCTCGGCCCCAGGGAAATAACATTTAAAAGACCTGCCTCTTGGCATCGGAGAGATAATTTTTTGTTTTCAAGCTAATTTCATGCAATTCTACACATTTTTCCATAGGCAGAGAGAAAACTTTTAAAGATTAAATTAAAGTACATTTATGTTCAAAACAAAGAAGTATTGAGTTGAAAAATGAATAATTGGTGGATATCTGTCACGTTGTATAATGATTTGAAAACAGGCGCAGGAATACGTATTAGGGTTTTTTATTACTCCACCCAACACAAGGTACATCATGAAAAAACTACAGGGAAGAAGCCCAAAACAAACACCAGCAGCACCCACTCCCCCGGCCGGTCCTGACAGCAACAGTAACCTGCCCACTTCCTGATTGACCCTCTCCTCCTGCCCATTAGCTTGAGTACGGTACCCGGAGGTGAGACTGACCGTGATCCCCAGGCGTTCCATGAACGCTTTCCATACGTATGAGGTGAACTGAGGACCACGGTCTGACACAACGTCCTCCGGGATCCTGTAGTGCCAGAAGACGTGAGTTAAAAGAGCCTCCTCGGTTTGCATGGCCGACGGGAGCCCAGGCAGAGGAAGGAGGCGACAAGCTTTGCAAAACCGGTCCACAACGACGAGAACAGTGGTGTTCCCCTGGGAGGGGGGAAGGTCAACTGAAAGGTGACACCAGGGTCGTTGTGGAACTGGCAGGGAAAGGAGCTTTCCATAAGGGAGGTGTCTGGGTGTCTTAGACTGGGCACAGATGGAGCAGGAAGAGACGTAAACCCGGACGTCCCTAGCCAAGGTGGGCCACCAGTACTTCTCAGTCAGGCAGGCGATGGTACGGGCTATCCCAGGATGACCCGACACAGGCGGCGTGTGCGCCCAGGAAAGGAGGCTGTCCACACACCCATGGGCACATAGGCGCGGTTCTCCGGGCACTGTGCAGGTGCGGGTTCCATACGCAGGGCCTGCCGTATGTCAGCGTTTACGTCCCACACCACTGCCGCAATGATATGGAATGGAGGGATGATGGGGGTCTCCTCTCCCTGCCTCTTCTCTGGGTCATAGAGGCGAGACAGGGCGTCCGCCTTTACGTTCCTCGAGCCTGGCCTATAGGAAAGCGTGAATTGGAACCTGGCGAAGAATAGAGCCCACCTGGCCTGTCTCGGGTTTAGCCTCTTTGCTACCCTGATGTACTCCAGGTTGCGGTGGTCCGTCCACACCAGGAAAGGGTGTTGGACCAGGAAAGGTTGTTTGGACCCCTCCAGCCAGTGCCTCCATGCCTTCAGAGCATTCTTGACCGCCAAGAGTTCCCGGTCCCCTACATCGTAGTTCCTCTGGGCAGGGCTCAGCTGCTTGGAGTAGAAGGCGCAGGGCTGCAGTTTTGGAGGGGTTCCAGTGCACTGGGACAGCACTGCCCTGACTCCTACTTCGGAGGCATCCACCTCGACGATGAAGGGGAGTGAGGGGTCGGGATGTGCCAGCACGGGAGCAGTGGTGAAGCGTGCCTTCAGCGTCTCGAACGCCCTCTCCGCCTCCGCCATCCAATTAAGCCGCTGGGGACATCCTCTCAACAGGGAGGTAAGATGCGTGACCACCATGCTGAAGCCCCGGATGAACCTCCGGAAATAGTTGGCAAACCCCAGTAATCGCTGGACTACTTTCACAGAGTTGGGGATGGGCCATGACCTTTCCACCGTAGTGGTGTTGACAGACATCGCTAGACACTCCTGCGACCAACCCAGCAGTATCCTCTTGGAACAGGAAATAACAGGGTTATGCCAACTCAACCAGGGGAGACCTAAAACAACGGGGTGCGTGGGGGTGTCTATAATCAAAAAGGTGATCTGTTCTAAATGATTGTCATGGGTCAGCAGAGAAACGGGAACAGTGATGTGATGTACGAGCCCTGTCCCTATTGGACGATTATCCAGGGCTCGAACTGGAATGGGTGACTGTAGGGGAACCAAAGGAATGTGTAATGCAGTGGCCAGTGCGCTATCTAAAAGATTCCCGGAAGCTCCGGCAATCAATCAGAGCTAACGGGAGTAAGGGGCTAGGGTATTCAGGGAATTTAATGGAAAAACACACTGGTTGAGTTGACAGAAAAGGAGAGGAGATCTTGCATCTTCCCTGTGTTGGAGCAGGGGAATTTCCTGGCTTGTCACCTCCTCGCCTATTAGTGGATAGAGGGCAGGTCGGGGAGAAATGACCCCTTTCTCCACCATAGGAGCAGAGGCCCAGATTTATCCTTCTCCTACGCTCTGCAAACATGCAGAGCCCACCTCCATCGGCTCTGGCCACGGAGCAGGTGTAGCCATGGGCTCCGGATTCCGTGCAGGTATTCGTTGGGACAGACAGCGGCACTCCAGTCCAGGGCCCTGCCGGTCAGTGCCGAGATGACTGTGGCAACCCTGTCTCTCCCGGAGACAGCCTTGGCGTAGCGAGTGAGGTACAGGTCGCAATGCAGAAGTAATCCCTTGCATCTCGCTGGTGCGCCGTCAAAGCGCTCCCGGAGGGACAGGAGTATTCCGCGGACCGGCTCAGGTGGGACGGATGCAGGTAGTGGTGGTGTGTGGGCTGGTGCCGGAACCGGTGCTGAAGACTGGAGGGACTGCACTTTCCCCTCCAACCGCAGGATGGTTGCCAGCACACTGTCCATGGCGCTGCCGAGTCTGGAGAAACAGTCCTCGTGATGCTGGACTATCTCTACAATGGTCGCCAGCTCAGGTTTTCCCGCTGTCTCCATTATTATTGGTTGATTATTCTGTCACGTTGTATAATGATTTGAAGACAGGCACAGGAATACGTATTCGTTTTTTTTATTACTCCACCCAACACAATGTACATCATGAAAAACGATGGGGACGAAGCCCAAAACAAACATGGATATATATAACACTGGGATGTAACCCAAACAAAAGAGCGAGGTGTAAACCTCCAAACAAATACACGGGACGAGACCCGTAATAACAAGAGCACAATACACGGTACTCACGAGACCAACGGACATGGGACAATAATCGACAAGGACAATGGGGAACAGAAGGCACATCTATACACATACTAATCAGGGGGAATGGGAACCAGGTGTGCGTAATGAGACAAGACAGTCCGGGGTTGGTGGTAAGGAACAAGGTCAGTGACGCCTAGAAGGCCGGAGCTGGTGAACGGAATGAGCAGCAGTACCGGGGGATCCGTGGCAATATCCCTGTGAGCCTCCCAGGCCTCGTTGCCCATGGTTAATAAGAACCTATATTGTAGATTCATAATAATAATATTGTATTAGACCCTCTAAACGAATCCCTTGGCCAAAATGTGTTTAATCTGTTATTGTTAGCAATATTCATGAAAAATATTGTATTAGATATTTATTTTATACATATTTAGAGATCTGGCCACGGACCCCTGATTTAGCAGATCCTTTTATCCAACCCTTTTATAAACATTTTAGGCTATGGTTACAAATCGTAATGATTAAACTCTGTAGAAAGTGTGTTTCATTTTCTCTGAATGATTGCATTAATTGGCAAGTTATTTACTGCATAATGGACCAGTCCTAGATGAATCTGTCCACTTCTTTCATTGAGCATTGTTGTTATGTGTGAAATGTGGACAAATGTGAAGAAGTCACATTGCATTTTCAGTGCTTTGGATTGAACTGATGCAGACATACCAGCTAGCAAACATATAAACAAGTTAACATCAACCATCTGACGACGAGCATGTCCTGGCATATCCTCCACCATCCAGTCACCCTAACTGACCCCTCTCCCCTCTCTCTGTCCCTCTCCCCCGTTCTCTCTCCTCTCCAGATGCGAGGTGTGCCGTCCCCCCCTCCTATCGCCCCCATGCCCGTTCCTTTGCCGCTCCCTCCTACGACCGACCCGACTGGAACCCCCGTCTCTGTGTGATCTCCGGAAATCAGCTCTACATGTTGGACCAGGAGGAGGTACTTACCTACTGCTGCACACACTATAGAAATACAATTCCACCCATTACCCACCCATTGACTTGAAAGTGGATTACCGTTCTAGGAATTATATTTCTATGGCTCACATTGCTGTATCATACTGTATTAGACTGGTTTGTTTGACATGACATGAGTGTCTACAACACTGTCATCATCATGTGGTCCTAGTATCTGATATGAAATGCCATGATAGTTTCTATAGCAACGAGGTTTAATAAAAAATGACACAATCTAAAAAGGATATCACCACAATTGACCCTTTAGGCATGTAACTTTATTTGACATGACCTGACATTAAATGGTATTATGAGTACATTACACTGTCAATAAACATTGTCACTGTTATAATTCCCTGAGGTTTTCCTGACCCCATGACCTGACTAGGAAAACCTCTGGGTCAGGGTCCTAGTTATAACACAGTATCTCATGTACATGTTGAACCTGAAGGAGGCCAGTGTTCATATTATACACTAAAGACAGGTGTCCTGGGCCACTGTTGCCTAAGGCTTGCTTATGGGAAGTCCAGTCTTGCAGCTACTGTTAGCTTAGAATTGTATGACAAACAACTTTGGCACCAGTACGCCTCTATACAAGTAGGTCAAGTCTGGCTAAGATGGGCATGTTAGACCAGGGCCCATAGCCTAGCAGTTAAGAGTGTTCGGGCCAGTAACTGAAAGGTCACTGGTTCGAATCCCCAAGGCGACAAGGTGGACAAATCTGCTGTTCTGCCTTTGAGCAAAGCAGTTAACCCCCAACAACAACTGCTACCTGGGTGCCGATGACGTCGATTAAGGAAGCCCCCTGCACCTCTCTGATCAGAGGGGTTGGGTCAAATGCAGAAGACACATTTCAATTGAATGTATTCAGTTGTATAACTCACTAGGTATCCCCTTTCCCATCTGAGTGCTGATCTAGGATCAGTTTACCTTTTAGATCATAACAGACATAACACGATTACATGGCCAGGTGGACCTGTTTCTAGATCAGCACTCCTACTCTGAGACGCTTTAGGAATACGGTACTCTTTCAACCTGACTGTTTATTGCTAATTCTGAGTTCATATTTGACCAAAAACCAACCTTAGATGACTTACTATATCATACCAAGTAGTTTCAGCCTGCTAGCTAAGACCAGAAGGGGGTACTATTCCTTCCCTTTTGTACCTGTCTCGCCTTTGGACAGGTCTCCTTTTAAATGTAGACCTTGTAGACAGATTTACACATTTATATCCAATAAATGAATCCTAAAACACAATTAAAACACATAGAGGTTATACTTACACACTTAAAGTCTATTACACTACAATAACAGAGTTCATAGTACATTTGATTGAGAGTAACAGGCTATTAAAGATGATGTAATGATGTAATGGAGTACAGTAGCGGTACTTGCAGGATAGCTAGCTGCCAATATCTTTCCTTCTCGTCACTCAGAAGCAGGATAAAGAATGTTATGATCCAGATAAGGGCCTTTTCAGCTCTGGAGAGATGAGAAGAAGGCCCAGGTCAATTAATCAAAGGCTTATCCCTGTCTAATTGTGCCAATGAGGCAGAAGCTATGAATGGATTTGAGGCAGACCTGAAAGGCCAATAGCCACCACCTCGGAGAGAGGATGAGAGGCAATTAAATATTCATGCCTGTCACTCACCTCATGCGGCGCGAGTGGGCCTCTCTATCTCTCTCGCTCTGTCTTTCTGTTTTGCTCCACCAATCTCTCTCTGTCATACACACACACCCCTCTTGATTCATTTCTGTTCGATTCAAATGCTTTTAGTGGCATGACAAAAAGCAATCATATGTTGCCAAAGAGGAGATAAGGTGGAACAGAGGGGTATACCCCTCTCTCTCTGTCTCTCTGTCTCTCTCTCTGTCTGTCTCTGTCTCTGTCTCTGTCTCTGTCTCTCTCTCTCTCTGTGTGTCTCTCTCTGTCTCTGTCTCTGTCTCTGTCTCTGTCTCTCTGTCTCTCTCTCTCTCTCTCATGTCTCTCTCTCTCTCTCTCTCTCTCTCTCTCTCTTTCTCTCCCTGCGTGTCTCTCTCTGTCTCTCTCTCTCTCTGTCTCTCTCTCTCTCTCTCTCCCTGTGTGTCTCTCTCTGTCTCTCTCTCTGTCTCTCTCTCTCTCTCTCTCTCTCTCTCTCTCTCTCTCTCTCTCTCTCTCTCTCTCCCTGTGTGTCTCTCTCTGTCTCTCTCTCTGTCTCTCTCTCTCTCTCTCTCTGTCTCTCTCTCTCTCTCATGTCTCTCTCTCTCTGTCTCTGTCTCTCTCTCTCTCTCTCTCTCTCTCTCTCTCTCTCTCTCTCTCTCTCTCTCTCTCCCTGTGTGTCTCTCTCTGTCTCTCTCTCTGTCTCTCTCTGTCTCTGTCTCTGTCTCTGTCTGTCTCTGTCTCTGTCTCTCTCTCTCTCTCTGTGTCTCTCTCTGTCTCTCTCTCTGTCTATCTCTCTCTGTCTCTGTCTCTGTCTCTGTCTCTGTCTCTCTCTCTCTCTTGTCTCTCTCTCTCTCTCTCTCTCTCTCTCTCTCTCTCTCTCTCTCTCTCTCTCTCTCTCTCTCTCTCTCTCTCTCTCTCTCTCTCTCTCTCTCTCTCTCTCCCTGTGTGTCTCTCTCTGTCTCTCTCTCTCTCTCGTCTCTGTCTCTCTCTCTCTCTCTCTCTCTCTCTCTCTCTCTCTCTCTCTCTCTCTCTCTCTGTCTCTGTCTCTGTCTCTGTCTCTGTCTCTCTCTCTCTGTCTCTCTCTCTCTCTCTCATGTCTCTCTCTCTATCTCTCTCTCTCATGTCTCTCTCTCTATCTCTCTCTCTCTCTCTCTCTCTCTGTCTCTCTCTCTCTCTCTCTCTCTCTCTCTCTGTCTCTCTCTCTGTCTCTGTCTCTGTCTCTCTCTCTCTCTCTCTCTCTCTCTCTCTCTCTCTCTCTCTCTCTCTCTCTCTCTCTCTCTCTCTCTCTCTCTGTCTCTGTCTCTGTCTCTCTCTCTCTGTCTCTCTCTCTCTCTCATGTCTCTCTCTCTATCTCTCTCTCTCATGTCTCTCTCTCTCTCTCTCTCTCTCTCTCTCTCTCTCTCTCTCTCTCTCTCTCTCTCTCTCTCTCTCTCTCTCTCTCTCTCTCTCTCTCTCTCTCTCTCTGTCTCTCTCTCTCATGTCTCTCTCTCTCTGTCTCTCTCTCTCTCTCTCTCTCTCTCTCTCTCTCTCTCTCTCTCTCTCTCTCTCTCTCTCTCTCTCTCTCTGTCTCTCTCTCTGTCTCTCTCTCTGTCTCTGTCTCTGTCTGTCTCTGTCTCTGTCTCTCTCTCTCTCTCTCTCTGTGTCTCTCTCTGTCTCTCTCTCTGTCTATCTCTCTCTGTCTCTGTCTCTGTCTCTCTCTCTCTCTCTCTCTCTCTCTCTGTCTCTCTCTGTCTCTCTCTCTCTGCCTCTCTCTGTCTCTCTCTCTCTCTGTCTCTCTCTCTCTCTCTCTCTCATGTCTCTCTCTCTCTCTCATGTCTCTCATGTCTCTCTCTCTCTCTCATGTCTCTCTCTCTCTCTCTCTCTCTCTCTCTCTCTCTCTCTCTCTCTCTCTCTCTCTCTCACACATTCTATTTCGCAGGCTACCTCTCCTCCCCCTGCTCTCTCTCCCTCCCGCCCTCCCTGGAGTGACTGACAGTAGTGTTTGGCTATCCCACAGACCTGCTGTCTCATTTATTTCCCAGGCAGCTCCATTGACATGCCACTCTGTTTTGTTCTGTGAATGACATCCGTCAAAAGACCCTTTTCTCTTCATTGCCACTTCTTCAGTCTCAACTAAGGGGCTGCTTGAGGGAATAACAGTGCTCTGGAGGAATATGTGAAAATATCTATCACTTCACCATTGTGCTCTTCTGTGCTCCCCTATTTCAAATGTGCTCTCTTCACCAACTGGTGAAAACTGGTGATGTTGAAAGCTTGACTTATACATAGTCCGAATTAACCTAATAGATTAAGCGTGTATCCTTTCGTCCAGGTACAGAAGTCACTATATCTTCTGTTCAACACTATATTGTTTGTGTAGCTTCCCCTACTTGCATACTCTCCACCTCAGAAGTCAACCTTAAAAGTGAACACTACACAATCCAACTTAACTTCACTCCCTAACAACAAAACTCTAAGCTGCACTACCATTGACTGTACAAGAGCACTGACTCCACTTCCCAGTGGGCTGCTGTTAGCCCTCTGTGCCTGTGGTGGGAGCGAGAGGGTCGACAGCGATGGCTGCCACTGATATGAAGTGACAGAGCCCCGCACTGTGTGCACCAGATGCCATGCACCAGTGCCCTGTCCTCCAGTAATGTGCCCAGGCATCGCTCTCCCTCCCACTGTACCCTATTGTTATGCAAGCAATCAGAGGGCACTATTTCCTGCTAGCACAGCGCTAGCATTAGCACATTAGTATCCTCTCTCACTACTACTGAATCACATTAGCATTAGCCTGCTAGGCTAATTCAAAATAAAGGGAATTAAAACCGGATTTGTCTCAGTATCCATGCATGGCCATTGTGTTGCATTCCCTGCCCATATGTTTGCAATGGCTTTGGCAATGTTGATACTGTAAATTAATTCATTAGCGCCCGAGCCAACACGGCAGCGCCATGGTGGCTTTGCCTGTAGCTACTGTTGTCACATTGCATAAAGCATGGCTCAAGAGTAGTTAGCATTTTTACACATGCATGACCGTTGGGAACCCATTTGGAAACAGGGGGATGTGGCAATTATGTAATAATAAGGCACACATGGATGGAAGGAGAAAGAATCTCCTTCATTTGACAAATAAGAAGGCTCAATGCCCTATACATTGGCACATTCTACAGTTATTTAACAAGCTCTTTACTGACTTTTGGCATCTGAATAACCATTACACGCAACTGAAATAAGCCATTTTCAAAAGGTCACCTCACCTCATATACATATTAGGGGTTAGACACAGAGTGTACAAAACATTATGAACACCTTCCTAAGATTGAGTTGCACCCACTTTTGCCCTCAGAACGGCCTCAATTCATCTGGGCATAGACGAAAGCGTTCCACAGGGATACTGGCCCATGTTGACTCCAATGCTTCCCACAGTTGTGTGAAGTTAGCTGGATGTCCTTTGGGTGGTGGACCATTCTTGATACACATGGGAAACTGTTGAGCCTGAAAAACCCAGCAGCGTTGCAGTTCTTGACACACTCAAACCGGTGTGCCTGGCACCTACTATCATACCCTGTTCAAAGGCACTTAAATATTTTGTCTTGCCCATTCAACCTCTGAAAGGCACACTTACACAATCCATGTCTCAATTGTCTCATGACTTAAAAATCTTTCTTTAACCTGTCTCCTCACCTTCATCTACACTGATTGAAGCGTATTTAACAAGTGACATCAATAAGGGATCATAGCTTTCACCTGGATTCACCTGGTCAGTCTATGTCATGGAAAAAGCAGGTGTTCTTAATGTTTGGAACACTCAGTGTAAACTTGCCTTTTATCAAGGCAGTTTGATTAATTTTCCAGGCTATCCATGTGCATAGTGCATTCAAATGGAGTGTATCTAACATTCCAAATTAATGCAGGTTTTGTGGGAAATGTCCACATAGGGGAGTAGTGGGACAACTCTTCCACCAGTGCTCTGAACATGCTCAAATTTGACATACAAACAATTAAGATCAACTTTGGATTGGAATTTGGTCAGATTTAGTATTTAGGGATGCTCTCTAAATGCCCTCTTTTATCATTCCAAGATGCCAAAAATGGTCTTAAATTCAGCTACTCTGTTTGAATGTTTCTCTTTGATTTTATGATGTTCCAGTTGCTGTGTTCAATGCCTGAGGCGAGGTGAGGGAACATCTGTCAGTGATAGGACGTTATTGAGAGACTTGAGGACAGACAGTGGTGTTGGCCAGCCTAACCGTCTGTCATACTTCCAGGGACACAGAGGCTGATGTATGTGTTTGTGTGCGTGCGTGAATGCGTGTGTGTGTGTGTGCGTGTGTGTTTTCATGCGTGTGTGTGTGTGCGCGTGTCGGGGGCAGAGGTAGGGGACTCAGCAGCTGTTTGATCACGACTCCGTTACAAAGTAATGGATTACACACCTGCCGCTCCATTAACCCCTCCCCCTCCCCACTACACACACACCACCCATATCCCCCACCCAGCCTACCCATCACAGCTGGGCCAGTAGTGACATATGGTCCAGGCAGCCTGCAGCATTGCTCAACTCTCCATGCCAGGCCCCCTCTCCTCTCCCTCTCACTCAGATCTATGGCTTTCATTCTCTCTCTACTCACCCACCATCCACCACCCACCATCCACCCCTCCTTGCAGTGCCTGAGCACAGTCATCTGTCTAATTCAGTCTTAGCCACTTCTGCTCCTACTCTTGCCTCTGACTACATTTTGCTGGGTGCCAAAATTCAGAACAATTTACCTTCTTGTTAGCTGTTAGAATTACCTCACGTATGAATGACACTCAAAGGAGCCTAGGTCTGCATGCCAGTATTCAATCTACTTTTCAATTGAATTAAATGGATTGCTGACTCGCCCAACAAACACCAGAATACCCAGAGTCTGAAACACAAGGACAGAAATTGGGAAACACTGCTATACTGCATTAGATTCTCATTCCAATTATAGACGTTTACATATTAGCAACGCAATCCCACTTAGCATGCTTTCTTGCTCACTGCAGGTCTCAATACTAGACCACTGCCCCTGTGTGAGTGTCAGTGCGGGCCCCATGTGCCCTCTGTCTGGTATGCCGGTGTTGTGTCCCAACCTGCCTTGTGTGCCCAGGGGACGGTGCCAAGGCCGTGTCAAGTCCCCAGCTGCAGCACCACTGTCCTAACCAGCCCCCCGTGCGTGTGTGTGTGTGTGTGTGTGTGTGTGTGTGTGTGTGTGTGAGTGGGGGGGTCTTTTCCATACACTTGCTGTGATGAATTGTGTCTGAATCGGGACACAGTGGGGATGAGGGGGGAGTGGGCTAACTGTGTTCAAATGGACATCATTGTGGAAATTACTGTGTTTAGCATGTCATGATAGACTAGTATTTATGTAGGGTGTTTAAGATCAGTTTTCAGTCAGAGTTTAATGTGACCTAAACGTTCTCTCAGCTGCTCTGTGAACCTTTTCAGTTCTTATTCCTAGTCAAAGTTACTCCGCTCACTGAGGAAATCGACAGGTCCATGCCTTAGACTAAACTGAAGTCCAGAGCAAAACTTTCTGATTAAAAACGGTTTATTAAGTAATACTACACTTAGATGATCATAGCATTTAGCACTTACAGTATACTGTATGTTGATCACATTTCTTTATATTACTATTTTATGTGTATCGATACATTTAATTAGCAAAGTGCTTGTAGAATGCAGAAATGAGCTCTGGTGCAGCACAGGCTCAAGGAAACAGGGGTAGAGAAGAGTGGATAGATACATTTAGGGACATCTCTGAAGTCTTGTGAATGAATATATCCGTTAATTATCCGAAAATATAGCAACTATTACGCTTATGACAGTATAAAAGGCTTGAAGACAGATCGCTCATATTATTAACATCTTAGAGAATATATCTGTGTTAGAAGGATATTCCTAGAGTGTTATGGTCCAATATTGAGGTAAATTAGATTACATCGAGAAATAACCAGAAATAATGTCAACGTTATAAACAGATGTTAAAATTAGGTCTGACACATTGTAAACAGTGTGATCGCAGTATATCATAAATAAAATATAAACAGCAAAGCAAAGTCTTTCAGTGCATAATTGCTCAAATAAAAGGGAAGGCGAGTCCATAAAAAAACAAGCTTTTATGCATGCGCATACTGGACTCATATAGATTGGGTGTCTTATATTTTTCATTGAGGAACTCATTCCGCAACTAGCAATATATCTGTCCTCAGCGTGCGATGCGTCTCACAACATACTCATTAGTATGCACTAAGTGGATAATGCGAGCATAATCAAATACACACTTGATTTATGGTGTGTGTATCCCTGATTACGTAAAAAAAAAAGAGGTAAACGTCAACAAGATGAATCCTGCCACTGACAGAGCTGGGAGATGTCTTCCGGCTCACTGGGCTATGGGGGATGGTACACCGTGGTAAAGTACTCTATGGAGTGCTGTGCTCTGTGCTGTGCATCCACAGTCTAGCGCAGTAGACTGCATGTTATGTATGTTGGGGGGTGGGTGATGTCGCCTGCAGTGGGTGTATGTATTAAACATTTATGTCATCCATATTGTGCTGGTAGCCCTGCTACATGTCTATGATATTACAGCTGACATGGCCATACCCTTACACACATACACACACATATACACACAGATTATTGTGCACAAACACACACACACACATTACACCAACAGACATGCATATTGTATACATTTACAAAGGCCCTTATGCACACACACTCACAAGTACAGACAGATAGACAGACAGACAGACAAACACAGACACACACACTCACAAGTACAGACAGACAGAGAGCGAGAAACAGACACACACACGTGCATTGAGTGCTCTTTACAGGGATCCTTTGACTGGCACTCATCTGTGTCTTATTATGGGACATATGACTGTGTGTGACCACTACTGTCCTTATCTGTTATTGGCTTGGTCATTAAGACCCTCAGGCACAATCTCCCTCTCAGCTGTCCTTGCTATCCTCTGACATTGGCCCTCTGTGTTTACAGGATCTGTCTATGATGTCCTGATATTGCCATTATGTGTATATAGAGCTGTCTATACAATGCTGACATATTGGTCTTGGTTATTAGCTATTATTGGTTATTATTACCTGTAAACCTCAAGGAAATCCGTGGTCATTGACCCTTTTGCTATGTCTTTGTTGCAATGCTTTGATATGGGTCTCCATATCTCTATGTAATACTCTGATATTCACAGTCAGTTAGTGACCTTTCTTGACAAATATTTCCTATAGTAATTATCTGACATTGGTCCTCTGCATTGCTTCAATACTGTATTTGGATATTGGCTCTCTGCATGTTCAGTAGGCTCTGTCTCTGTGAGTGTATTATAGCTAGCCACTGTGTTGTACTCTCAAAGAGAACAGGGTTTCTCCCAAGGCCTCGATAAACATACCAAGCACAGGAGCATTGATTCATGTACCGATTTCTCCTGTCTATTTCCCCTCAAGCCCGTGTGTCACGATCGTCGGGAACAGAGGACCAAGGCGCAGCGTTGAATGCAAACATACTCTTTTATTTGCGATTTACCGAACAAAAACAACAAACGATAACGTGACGTCCACGGTCTAACACAACCACACTGGAACAAGATCCCACAAAAACTGTGGGAAAACTGGCTGCTTAAGTATGGTTCTCAATCAGAGACAACAAGCAACGGCTGATACACGTTGCCTCTGATTGAGAACCACACTGGCCAACATAGAAATACAATCCTAGAATGGAAAACAAAGAGCACAAAACATACACTCTACACACCCTGGCTCAACATAAAATAGTTCCTAGAGCCAGGGCGTGACAGTACCCCCCCCCCCAAAGGCGCGGACTCCGACCGTGCCAACCAAACACCACAGGGGAGGGACCGGGTGGGCACTCCGCCTTGGCGGCGGATCCGGCTCCGGGCATGATCCCCACTCCCTCTCTAACCCCCCAAAGTACCCCTGGTCCGGTCTGGCCCTGCTGGCCGGAGCTGGACTGAACACTGGTGGAGCGGATTGCTCTAGCTCCGGAGTGGAGCAGCTGACCGGTACCGGACCAGGCACCGGTGGAACAGGCATGGGCTGGCGACGTGCACCATAGGCTTGGTGCGGGGAGCAGGAGCGGGCCGGACCGGGCTGACGAAGCTCCCCACTGACCTGGTGCAGAGAGCAGGAATGGACCGGGCCGGGCTGGCGACGCGCACCACTGACTTGGTGCGGGGAGCAGGAACAGGCCGGGCCGGGTTGGCGACGCGCACCATAGGCTTGGTGCGGGGAGCAGGGAACAGGCCGGACCGGGCTGACGAAGCGCACCATAGGCTTGGTGCGGGGAGCAGGAACAGGCCGGGCCGGGCTGGCGACGCGCACCATAGGCTTGGTGCGGGGAGCAGGAACGGGCCGGACCGGGCTGACAAAGCGCACCACTGACTTGGTGCGGGGAGCAGGAACAGGCCGGACCGGGCTGACGAACCGCACCACTGACTTGGTGCGGGGAGCAGGAGCGGGCCGGGCCGGGCTGGCGACGCGCACCATAGGCTTGGTGCGGGGAGCAGGAACAGGCCGGGCCGGGCTGGCGAAGCGCACCATAGGCTCGGTGCGGGGAGCAGGAACAGGCTGGGCCGGGCTGACGACACGCACCACAGGCTCGATGCGAGGAACAGGAACAGGCCGGACCGTACTGGGGACACACACCACTGGCCCTACGCAGGGATCAGGAACGGGCCGGACCGGACTGGTAACACACCCCAGTACCTCTCGCCGTGCCTCTACACTTTCCCTCTCCTCTGTGACCAGTGGCCCCCTTAACCTGGCGGCCTCCTCTGCAAACCCGCTGGACCGCTCCATCGCGGCCTCCTGCTGCCCCGTCGTCCACAGCGTGAGCCCCCCCCTAAAAAATTTCTGGGTGTCTCTCCTCCCCGTGGACCAAGCCTCCCTATCTCTCGCCAGACTCTTCCTCCACTGCTCCAAAGTCCAACCACTCTGCTCTTCATTTGGCTTGACCCAGTCGAGACTCTTCCTCCACTGCTCCCAAGTCCACCCTCTCTGCTCTTCACTAGGCTTGACCCAGTCGAGGTTGCCACGAAGATCCGCTAGCGATTCCCCTGGCGATGGCTCCTGGACCCGCTGCTTGGTCCAGTTTTGGTGGGATCTTCTGTCACGATCGTCGGGAACAGAGGACCAAGGCGCAGCGTTGAATGCAAACATACTCTTTTATTTGCGATTTACCGAACAAAAACAACAAACGATAACGTGACGTCCACGGTCTAACACAACCACACTGGAACAAGATCCCACAAACACTGTGGGAAAACTGGCTGCTTAAGTATGGTTCTCAATCAGAGACAACAAGCAACAGCTGATACACGTTGCCTCTGATTGAGAACCACACTGGCCAACATAGAAATACAATCCTAGAATGGAAAACAAAGAGCACAAAACATACACTCTACACACCCTGGCTCAACATAAAAGAGTCCCTAGAGCCAGGGCGTGACACCGTGTTTTATGAAGTCAGGGACTTCGGGCCCAAATGGATTGTCATAAACTGGCCATATTAACCAGCTGTTCTCAATAAATCTGTGTCAGAGTAAACATGCTGAAATC
This sequence comes from Coregonus clupeaformis, assembly GCF_020615455.1. Lineage (NCBI taxonomy): Eukaryota > Metazoa > Chordata > Actinopteri > Salmoniformes > Salmonidae > Coregonus > Coregonus clupeaformis. The sequence continues at coordinate 111,833 of NW_025533832.1, read as the reverse complement.
TAGTAGTTATGTAGGAAATTCAGGCTCCCTGAATTCTATATTGATTATCAAGCACTGTACATTATCAACTGATTGTAACTAATGTAACTTAATTCATGTGGAATGCAAATAAAATTATGTCCTGTATTACATGACTCAGTGACAGTAGCATGTATTCATGGTTGCCAAGGGAAGCCAGGCTTCCCCAAAAAATTTACCAATAAAAAAAAAAAAAAATGTATTTTTCGTCTCTCTGTGTTTCATAATTTTCCTTCAATTCACAAGGGGCTGAATGTACATTATATATACAAAAGTATGTTGACATGACTTCAAATTAGTGGATTCAGCTATTTCAGCCACACCCGTTGCTGACAGGTGTATAAAATCGAGCACACCGCCATGCAATCTCCATAGACAAACATTGCCAGTAGAATGGCCCGTACTGAAGAGCTCAGTGACATTCAACGTGGCACCGTCATAGGATGCCACCTTTCCAACAAGTCAGTTTGTCAAATTTCTGCCCTGCTAGAGCTGCCACGGTCAACTGTTATTGTTAAGTGGAAACGTCTAGGAGCAACAACGGCTCAGTCGCAAAGTGGTAGACCACACAAGCTCACAGAACGGGACCGCCTAGTGCTGAAGAGTGTAGCTTGTAAAAATCGACCATCCTCAGTTGCAACACTCACTACCAAGTTCCAAACTGCCTCTGGAAGCAACGTCAGCACAATAACTGTTCGTCGGGAGCTTCATGAAATGGGTTTCCATGGCTGAGCAGCCACGCACAAGCCTAAGATCACAATGTGCCGCCATTGGACTCTGTAGCAGTGGAAACGCGTTCTCTGGAGTGATGAATCACGCTTCACCATCTGGCAGTCCGACAGACGAATCTGGGTTTGGCGGATGCCAGGAGAATGCTACCTGTCCCTATGCATAGTGCCAACTGTAAAGTTTAGTGGAGGAGGAATAATGGTCTGAGTGTAGTGAAGAGAAATCTTAATGCTACAGCATACAATAACATTCTAGAAGATTCTGTGCTTCAAACCTTGTGCCAACAGTTCGGGGAAGGCCCTTTCTTTTTTCTATTATTTTTTTTTTAAATATATTTTTTTTTATTTTTTTTATTTTTTTTTTGGGGGGGGATGGATCAGCTTAATATTGCAGATAGATTGCATCTTCTATCAATGTAATTGTCTGCATCACTTCCAATCCCCCATGTTTATTTTTATTTTTTATATATATATTCCCCTTTATTACTTTTCAACCCCACCATCCTTTCCCTACTTGGAGTAAATTAGTGAACAACAACGCCCAGGCCTCTACTTCCGGTCTATACTCACTATCTACACCTTATGGACAGAGTTAATCTTACAATAATTCTATATCTATATATATATATATATATATATATATATATATATATATATATTTATTTATTTTTTGCTCCTGAACTTCTTCTACTCTCAACCTCTCCGATCATTTTCATGATGTCCATCCGGTTTGCTTCTAAATGCCATATCTTTCTAACTGTGCTCTTTCCCAAAAGCTCCCAACATACAACCTATATACTTATTATGGACACAGTATGCTTACATTATTAGCTATCTTTGTTATTATTTGTTGTTATTTGTTATTAGTCCCATCCTTCAACTCTATTCAATACCTCCCATCTATCTCTTAACACCATCCATATAGGATTTCTATTTGCCATATATATTTCAACCATACTGTGATGTCTTACAAAAGTTCTGAACCTTTCTATTCTCATTGCTTCTACAGATTGTGAATTAAAAATAAACATTTTTGCTAAAAGTATTATTATATTATTGATTGATTGACTATGACTTTTCAGATCACCCAGTAATGCTATCTGCAAGGTTAGTTCCAGGTAAATATTGCAATCCTTTAGCCATTCCTGGACCTGTGTCCAAAAACAAGCTACAAATGGACAGAACCAAAACAAATGATCTAATGATTCTATCTCTTCACAGCAAAATCTGCAGAGCTGGGAAGATTGTATCCCCCATATAAATTACATTCTATTGGTAGCAAGAATTTTATATAATAATTTAAATTGAAAGATTCTAATTTTTGAATCCGGTGTCGTTTTGCGTGTCAGTTCATAAACACTATGCCATGGGATCGGTACGTCAAAGATCTCTTCCCAACTATTTTGCAATCTATATGGGACGGCTGTCAATCCTTTGGTCCTTAAGTGAAACTGATATACTTTTTTATTTATCACAGTTTTCCTTAACCAATTATGTTATTTAATGCAAGGCCGACAGACAAGTTCCTTACTTTCTCCCCCTTCAACTTTCCTCTTCCACTTTTGCGGTAAGGCTGCAATTATTTGGTTGTAATTTTGGGTAGAGCAGACATTTCCATATGTTTTTGTTAGCTGCATGTGCGACATAACTCCACCAGTCCTACCGATGATATCATTTACGAAGATTATACCTTTTTTAAACATTCTGTCAAAAAAATAAAGGTTTTTTGTCAATTAGTATATTTGAATTTAACCAAATATTTGTTGCATTATTTGTTCTGTCGTTTCTGGAGGATTAAATTGAAATTGCAACCAACTTTCTATGGCTTGTTTTAGAAATAGTGACATTTGGGAGATTATTTCCTTTTCAAATAACTGAAAGTGAGAGGTTGTAATCTGAATAAAGGGAAAAAGGCCTTTCTTGAACAGTGGGTGAGACAATCTTACTAATTTGCTTGAGAACCAGTTCGGATTTAAGTATAACTTTTGGATGACTGAAGATTTTAGTGATAGGTCTAATGCTTTAATATTTAATAATTTCTGTCCTCCGAATTCATATTCATTATATAAATATGCTCTTTTAATTTTGTCTGGCTTGCCGTTCCAAATAAAATTGAATATTTTTTCTCATATAATTTAAAAAACTGTTTGCTAGGCGTAGGCAAGACCATAAGCAAATAGGTAAACTGGGATAATACTAAAGAGTTAATCAGGGTGATTTTTTCCACAAATTGACAGGTATTTTCCTTTCCATGGTAGTAAGATCTTATCTATTTTTGCTAACTTTCTATTAACATTTATTGAAGTGAGATCATTTATTTCCTTTGGGATATGTATTCCGAGTATATCTACATCACCATCAGACCATTTTATTGGTAAACTACATGGTAATGTAAAAATTGTATTTTTTAGTGATCCAATACGTAATATAGTACATTTGTCATAATTTGGTTTTAATCCAGAGAGGTTAGAAAATGTATCTAGATCCTCTATGAGGCTGTGGAGGGATTCTAGTTGTGGATCTAAAAGAAAACATGAATCATCAGTGTACAATGACACCTTTGTTTTTTAAGCCCTGTATTTCTAATCCTCTGATATTATTATTGGATCTGATTTTGATAGCTAACATCTCAATGGCCACAATAAATAGATATGCCGATAGTGGACAACCTTGTTTCACTCCTCTTGACAGTTTAAAACTTTCTGAGAAATAGCCATTATTTACTATTTTACACCTAGGGTTACTATACATGATTTTGACCCATTTTATAAGAGATTCTCCAAAATTGAAATGCTCCAGGCATTTATATATAAATTCCAGTCGAACTTTATCAAATGCCTTTTCGAAGTTTCAGCATGACAATGCCCCCGTGCACAAAGCGAGGTCCATACAGAAATGGTTTGTCGACACCGGTGTGGAAGAACTTGATTGGCCTGTACAGAGCCCTGATCTCATCCCCATCTTACACCTTTGGGATGAATTGTAACAGCGACTGCGAGCCAGGCCTAATCGCCCAACATCAGTGCACGACGTCACTAATGCTCTCGTGGCTGAATGGAAACAAGTCCCTGCAGCAATGTTCCAACATCTAGTGGAAAACTTTCCCAGAAAAGTGGAGGCTGTTATAGCAGCAAAGGGGGGACCAACTCCATATTAATGGCCATAATTTTGGAATTAGATGTTTGACGAGCAGGTGTCCACATACTTTGGGTCATGTAGTGTATCTCACATTAGAAAGCATCTGAGCGAGTGAAACAGCGCCCCTCTGTCTCTGTATGTGTAGCCCATCTATCTGAGGCTGTCTGGTCAAAAAGAGTATGACGTTGTTGCCGCCGGTAACATTGCATGCAAGGGATGCCAGCGAGCATTTGGCCCCCCTTGTTAATTTTTTAAATTCAATAATAGCCAATCAGCGTTGAGCTAAACTGAGTGAGCTCAACTGTGGATGATCCTGGCGCACCAAAAAAAAGTGTCAAGGGAAGCCAATTTGGATTTTGCTTCACACCAGTCACATCAAAAGAAGAATGTAATTTAGAGAAAAAACTTAAATTATTGCATCTCATTGTGTCGTTGTCCTCCGGTGTCTAGCTAGCTAGCTAAAATCATCCCTTTCCTAAATTAGCCATGAATGTAGGGATTTGGACAATGATTATAACGGCGATTCTGATCGAACCATAAATTCATACATTGTGCCCCTGGCCTGAAAGGATGGAAGTTCAACATGCAGCTAGATGTAGTAACATTAGGCTAATGTTAACTAGCTGGCCTGGCGCATCGTTGCTCATGAAAGGAAATTAGGTTAGCGAGCAAGTATTTTAGCCAGGTAGCCTAGTACAACAAAAACTGAAAGCATGTACTATATGACAGAGTCATAGACCGTTTCATCAACATGAAAGAGAGGAGGATGGCATTGGCGTTTCTCTACAAGTAGGGTGAATCAACATGTTTTTTATGCTTACGCACACATGCACACGCACACACACACACACGCACACACACGCACGCGCGCGCACACACACACACGCGCGCGCGCAGCACGCACGCACACACACACACACACACACACACACACACACACACACACACACACACAGTCCCCAATTGTCATACTTGAGTAAAAGTAAAGATACCTTTATAGAAAATGACTCAAGTAAAAGTGAAAGTCACCCAGTAAAATATTACTTGAGTAAAAGTCTAAAAGTATTTGGTTTTAAATATACTTAACTATCAAAAGTAAATATAATTGCAAAACTATACTTAAGTATCAAAGTAAAAGTATAAATCATTTCAAATTCCTTATATTGAGCAAACCAGACAGCGCAATTTTTTTGTTTTTTAAATTTACAGATAGCCAGGGGCTCACTCCAACACTCAGACATCATTTACAAACGAAGCATGTGTGTTTAGTGAGTCCGCCAGATCAGATGCAGTAGTGATGACCACTTTTGATAAGTATGTGAATGGACCCTTTTCCTGCCGTGCTAAGCATTCAAAGTGTAACGAGTACTTTTGGGTGTCAGGGAAAATGTATGGAGTAAAAAGTACATTATTTTCTTTAGGAATATAGTGAAGTAAAAGTAAAAGTTGTCCAAAATATAAATAAACACACACACACACACAAATCAGTACCATGCCACATCCTATTTAGCTTGTGTTGATTGGACTCAATAGTTTTTGGTATCTTTTAGTTGTCACTATATTAAACTAACCATTAGCCTAGGTCATTTGATTCTGTTGAAATGTTGAAGTTGAAATGGTGCTGGAATAGTGGAGGCAGCTCCTGTTTTCTTTTCGACTTGCGGTAACTCTCTGTGGTTCTAAATCAATGGTTGTTTAATAGTCCGAAAATGTCAGAAACATTAACTGCTTGACCATGCTGTAGGTCATGTATCTGTTTGTTACATGCAATATGCTTTGTGGACTTCATCGGACAGATGTTGCAAAGTTGTGGTTGAATTTATTCTGCCATTGTGTCTTCTTTTTGTCTCGGCCTTAGGCCTATAAATCAAGGTGTCAAGGCAGATGAACTAACAGGTTATAGAGCAAACAACGCAATTATCACAACACATAGGTTGTAATATGGCATTTTTTTCCTGGCTTGGCTTCCCCAGTGATTTTACCCACGCACCGCTGCTGCTCAGTGATAGACATTTCAAGATACTATCCATTATAGTCTTCAGAAAATATAGCCTAATGCATTGTGTGTGTTGACCTGACCTTGTCTCTCTGTGCATATGCAGGTACACCCTTTGTTGATGCGCGAGCGTCGCTCCGAATTGCACAGGAACAAGCTGCTGCGAAGGACAGTCAGCGTTCCTGTTGAGGGGAGGCACCATCCAGAGATGGGTGAGTAGGCCATGGGCCCTTCTATCTCTCTGAATCCTTTCTGTCCATAGACATACAGTGAATAGAATGGCCTTGAAACCTCTGACCATAAAGCACAAATGTAATGTTGTACTTCCTGCTTTTACTTCCTGCTTTACTCTTATGGGGACCCTCGCAATGGCTGCCAGTCCACCCATTATGGCGTCATTGACTTGAATGGGGAGGCCCATTCTACTCATTCTAGTTTTGTGTTTCTGACTCTACCTGTCATGGGCTGCTCTCACCTTTCTCTGCCTCTCTACCTCTGATATTTTGTGATTCTGTCTTTCTTACTGCCTCTCTGACTTGTTGTCTCTGCCTGCCTCTTTGCCTTACTCCACCTCTCTCACGCTGCCTCTCTGCCTCATGTTCAATGTCTCAGCATTGATACACTCCCATCGTCCACATAGGGCAACTCTCCTCACAACAGTCCTGTGGGGATACTGCAATAGGCCACTCACTCCATATTTGACATGAACCTGTTCAGGTCAGACACAGCAATACTCTCCTATAACTGCATAGGCTACACAGGCCTACTGACTCCAGAAGAGTGATGCTCATCACACTCTAAGCATATCTATGGTATAGCATATGTTATCCAACAGCCTTCCATTGAGAACCATCTGCAGTGAGAGCCCATACTGAATGGGATCGATGCCCCCCAAGGCGGCCAAGGCCCCCCAGGCAGCCCATTAATGAGCTGATTAACAGAAACCTGCCATGCTGTCATCAGAATTCCACATTTACAGAGTCAGTGTCAAGGGAACTGCTTGTGACACAGTGACCCATTTCAGAAAGTCTGTGACCTACTGCATAACTTGGAACTGAGATAACTTAGTGAGATCATTTTTGGGATAATCCGAAAGTGAGAGTAGATTTGATGCAAGCAAGTGAGTAGATTGCATACAAGTGGAAAATAGGACACAAAGGCATGAAATCAAAATGAAAGGCTAAACTGTCCAATGAAACACAAGTTCGAGATAGAGCATTGTTTGCTACGGGGGATGAGGGGGATGAGGGCCAATAGACCTTCCGATGTTGTCCTCTACTTAAGTGCTTCATTCCAGGGACACATACAGTACAAGTCATAGATTAGTCTTGTGTTATAAAAAACGAGATAGAATTTGTATCCATCTTGGTATGCATCCAACGTGTTTATGTGCTGTATCTATACTTCAAACGTGAATTTTCGTTGAGGAGAGGATGAAAGTGTGCATTTCTCCCATCGTTTTGATAAATGAAGACACGACAACAATCCCAGCTGGGTCCTGATGTAATGACCATCTCTGATGAAGACATTTGGCTCTGCATCTATGATTAGGTACACATATGATGCTTCAATAGGCTCTTTGGATTGGATACGGAAAGTTGCGCAGACGCAATCTACTTCCCCATCCACTTCCTTGTATTGCACCTTGAAAGCACGGAAATTGTTAAAGTTGGAGCAATCAATATGCAATTACGGCATTCATCTTGGTAGATAATTGCAGCGTGCTGTAAATGTTTTATGCAAATATCAGTTGTAATTAGAACTTCAACCTAAACCCTATCCACAGAACTTCTGCCTGCAGCCACACAGACCAACCTAGAATATTTGCTCTGTGTTGAGCTGTCCAAGGTACTGAAACAGCTCCCATCCTTGGTGGATTTTAGCCCATGTTGTGCCCTCTGTCCATGGTGTTGAAACAGCCTATGTACCCTGGACACATTTACAGTGGCTTGCGAAAGTATTCACCCCCTTGGCGTTTTTCCTATTTTGTTGACTTACAACCTGGAATTAAAATTGCTTTTTTGGGGTTTGTATCATTTGATTTACACAACATGCCTACCACTTTGAAGATGCAAAATATTTTTTATTGTGAAACAAACAAGAAATAAGACAAAAAAACTGAAGACTTGAGCGTGCATAACTATTCACTATTGTAGAGCCACATTTTGCAGCAATTACAGCTGCAAGTCTCTTGGGGTATGTCTCTATAAGCTTGGCACATCTAGCCACTGGGATTTTTGCCCATTCTTCAAGGCAAAACTGCTCCAGCTCCTTCAAGTTGGATGGGTTCCGCTGGTGTACAGCAATCTTTAAGTCATACCACAGATTCTCAATTGGCCATTCCAAGACATTTAAATGTTTCCCCTTAAACCACTCGAGTGTTGCTTTAGCAGTATGCTTAGGGTCATTGTCCTACTGGAAGGTGAACCTCCGTCCTAGTCTCAAATCTGGAAGACTGAAACAGGTTTCTCTCAAGAATTTCCCTGTATTTAGCGCCATCCATCATTCCTTAAATTCTGACCAGTTTCCCAGTCCCTGCCGATGAAAAACATCCCCACAGCATGATGCTGCCACCACCATGCTTCACTGTGGGGATGGTGTTCTCGGGGTGATGAGAGGTGTTGGGTTTGCGCCAGACATAGCGTTTTCCATGATGGCCAAAAAGCTAAATTTTAGTCTCATCTGACCAGAGTACCTTCTTCCATATGTTTGGAGAGTCTCCCACATGCCTTTTGGCGAACACCAAACGTGTTTGCTTATTTTTTTCTTTAAGCAATGGCTTTTTTCTGGCCACTCTTCCATAAAGCCCAGCTCTGTGGAGTGTACGGCTTAAAGTGGTCCTATGGACAGATACTCCAATCTCGCTGTGGAGCTTTGCAGCTCCTTCAGGGTTATATTTGGTCTCTTTGTTGCCTCTCTGATTAATGCCCTCCTTGTCTGGTCCGTGAGTTTTGGTGGGCGGCCCTCTCTTGGCAGGTTTGTTGTGGTGCCATATTCTTTCCATTTTTTAATAATGGATTTAATGGTGCTCCGTGGGATGTTCAAAGTTTTTGATATTTTTTTATAACCCAACCCTGATCTGTACTTCTCCACAACTTTGTCCCTGACCTGTTTGGAGAGCTCCTTGGTCTTCATGGTGCCGCTTGCTTGGTGGTGCCCCTTGCTTAGTGGTGTTGCAGACTCTGGGGCCTTTCAGAACAGGTGTATATATACTGAGATCATGTGACAAATCATGTGACACTTAGATTGCACACAGGTGGACTTTATCTTATTTAGGGGCTTCATAGCAAAGGGGGTGAATACATATTCATGTTATTTTTTTATTTTTCATTTCACTTCACCAATTTGGACTATTTTGTGTATATCCATTACATGAAATCCAAAATAAAAATCAATTTAAATTACAGGTTGTTATGCAACAAAATAGGAAAAACGCCAAGGGGGATGAATACTTTTGCAAGGCACTGTAGGTACATATGAGGTACAGTAGTTACAATAGGGAGACAAAGGCCTCCCGAGTGGCGAAGCAATCTAAGGCACTGCATCGCAGTGCTGAGGCGTCACTACAGCCTGGGGTTCGAACAATTGGCCCAGTGTTGGCCCGGGTTAAGGGAGGGTGTGGCCAGGGGGCTTTCCTTGGCTCATTGCGCTCTAGCGACTTCTTGTAATATAATGAGAGAAACAATCCTTTTAAATCTTTATTGGCACTGAAGTGCACGCTCCTGATCCTATTGGGTCTCTTGAAATAACGTTCATTCAAAGAGGTGCGTTCTGGGCTAAGAAGGACAATATTTGTCTCTCTCTCTCTTATTAACCTCCTCAAAATTGGATGTGATTATCTGCATTAATGAAGTTGGCCTTCAATGTTATGTGTTACATTTTGAAATTGACTTTCACCATGACTGCTCAGTCATTGAGAGAAATCCACGTTATCTGAATGAATTAACCTCAGGCCAAATCACAACCATAATGTAGCTAGCTAACTGCTCATCTGACTGAATGGTAATTCAATGTAAAAACACAACGTGTTGTTCGTATTTTCCTCCATTATAAACTTGTGTTCTCCGTCTTCTGGGCCAACATTGTCATTTTAATATTTTATTTAAAGGAGTTGTTCCGCATCTCATCTTAAAGGTACAACACTAGCGTGTATAACTAAACTAGTTTCTCCTCAAATAACTTTAAGGAAATTAATCATAATAAACAGTATAAATTATGGATTTTGACCAGGCTTCCCCAGCCTTTTAACTCATTAAAACAACATGCAATGTCTTTGAGGTTCCACTAGGGACAAAACAACTTTCAGGGTAAGAGTGGAACACAGAAGTGGTTCATGTTTGTAGCATACTCCAGCAGCCACCGCTAACCTGCCAACCCATCAACAACCTCAGTACATTTACCCTGCATGTGCGTAGTTTGTATTCTGTAGCATCATAGATTAGATTAGATTAGTGAGTCTGTTACTCAGATTTATCTTTGTTTTGAGCAATTCAGCCTCTGTTGACCCCAAATATCTACTGCAACATTACGCAATACGATCCCATTAGCCAACCCCAATTATGCTATTCTCTGTTTGCTACCACATGGGAATACCAAAGGACACTTCAGTATGTTTTAATTGCAGCAGAAAGCATACATAGTACTGCAGTATCAACAACAGTATTGTTAGTTTTAGTGAGACTATTAGTACTATATAAAGTTAACAGTATAGGATGACAGGTAGCCTGTGAGTCTGTCACTGAGGGAACTGCAAATCCACCCCCAAAGCTGCTGCTTGTCTTTGGAGAGATTTGCTGAGTCATCTTGCTGTATTAATGTTGGAACTCCGAAAGAATACAGATGGAGCGCTACTGTAGCTTTGTTTAGCGGCTTGTGGACATGAGCAGTGGAACATTCACTGGTGAAAGGGGCAGAGAGAGAAAGAGGTGGATCATGGAGTTGTGTGCTCACTAAGCTAGAATCAATACTGTTTTCTGGCAACATTTTACATCACTGTTCCCACACTTCTTCGGAATGACGTAGAGCTACTTCATGTGGAACAACTAATCAAATTATGTTTCACTTAAAGGGAAGATTGTAGAATTAGGTTGCTTTTAAACATTCTTATTTGTTTCATCCTTCCAACTAAAAGTCCCAATACGACATGTATCACTTTACATTTGTTTTTTGGGAGATATTTATATTTTAACCGAATTTGACCAAAGAGGAGCACTACACTGCTACATAAGACGGTGAAGACCCACATCATACCGAGTCCTCCTATTGTTTTTGAACAACTATTTTGGCACTCTGAATAAAGCCAATTTATCATCTGACCAATACCTGTGATTTTTTTTACTCTGTTTCAGCTCATTTAAAATAAAATAAAAACGTATACAGCTCGCAGGCTTTAAGCATAGTCCCTTTTACACCCCTAGCTTACCCCTACAAGCTAACCACTAGCAGCCTTAAAATACATCACTTATTAGTAGTTCAGCACATCAGCATTTCTCGTACTGTTACACAAAATCTCTCAGTTGTTGGCCAATAGTAGCTATAGCTAATGACATGCTAACCTAAGTGCTACTACTAGCAGCAGTAAACCCAGGTATAATGGCTAAAACAAACATTGGCTACCATGATATCCTGCAAGTTATATCACCGAAAAACGATCAGGCAGTTCAGTGTGTACTGCCGCCACCAACAGGCCGTTCCCTTCTTGACGTCAAAGCCGCAATGTATTGTTGGTATAGGAGTTTTTGATAAATGTAATTAGAATTGTGAAAATAGAAGTGTATAATTTGTTAAAATAAACTTTTGCAAAAAAGACCTTGCATTAAGTACTTTTGCATAAGATGGAATATCATCAATCTACATTGTTAGATTTGCGGAAATATATTGTGCAACCTGCACTTTAATATGTGTAACAACCACCAGTGGAGAGAGTGCTACTACACAGTAAAGATGTATTCGTTGGGGCTGTATACTATTGAAAAATAGGTAAGAATTAGCTACAATACATTTTTCAAGATGGGTCTTTTAGAATCCTCTTGTAATTGAAATGTTGACAATAAAAAAGTCCCCCTTCAATAACTGATTACTGATCAATTCATCAATTACTAGGTACCAGTAATGACATGTTAAGAAATGGAGTGAAGCACCATTGTAAATACCATGCATTAACTGGAAAATAGCTTTTTATGCAGAGCAGCTATGTAAATGTCGACATTATGTAACATCAAATGCTCACATATGAGTGATGCGCCCTGTGGTCTTGTGTGATATATCCTGAGGATGAAATAGAACAATAACAATAATAACAGCAGTAGCAGCACAGATCCTGGTTTGACTGGCAGTTGTCCATGAGCCTCTTGTGTAGGCTGGTTTCCCTTCCTCAGCCCTGAGTGTGTAAGTCAGCTCTCATACACTGGTTGGCTGTAGTCTTAAAATACTTCCCATCTCTCTGCACTGAGTCTAGGGTCAGGGATTTACTGCAACTTTCTTCAACTTCAATTAAACACAGTCTCAAATAGCCACCTGTCCCTTTAAATAGCTGGGCATCGGCACACATTTCAGCAAATAAATGCCTGTTTCAAATAAACGCAAAATGTGGGTCTAAATGAATTGTTTTACCATAGACACAGCTCTGATATTCCCACAGTCACGTGCGTTACATTTTAAAATGTTTTATTATATCATCGTTGCTAGCCATGGCACCACCTAAAAGAAAACATCAGATTCAAGCTAGCAGTGATCAAATTCACAGAGCAAAATTCGGGCGAGGCAACAGCCAGTGAGTGAGAAAATGGCTGTCAAAAAGTCGAACTTCAACGTTTGTGTGAGGTGGATCAGAAGAGGGCGAGACTGCAAGGTGGCAGGAAAAAGGTTAGCGAGGAGCTGGAGGTGAATAGACACCTGGCTCAAATGGAAGTCTGTCTCTTATAAGCGCCGGTTGCGTTCAGTGATTGAAGCGAATAAACACCTGGGCTGTTAAGTTTTACGGTAGGTTTCTTTGATAGTTTCCTTCACCAAAGCCTGCTCTCACCGAGGCCCAGTGGAAAAGAAGACGGCAACTTGGTAGAAGTCAGCTTCTTTTTGCTGAGCATGTGGATTGGGAGTCTTTGGGCAGTGCAGTGTGCCTTTCGGTTTTGCTTAGGAACCACTGATGTAGATGAGAGTAGCCATTGACACACAAACAATCATGCAGACACACACACACACACACACACCAGTGGCGTAGGCAGAAATCTGTTGATGGCAGGGCCAGCAAAGATGTAGATGGGTCAAAATGTAGGCACTCAAATCATCATTCAATTATCCTAAAAGCATAGCCCTAACCTTACTGTAATCGATCGCATGTGATTTCGCATTACAGACCAAATAGTCTTGTAGGCCTACGTAAATCCATGACTTGCATTTAACATGTGACTCACATAGACTTACACATAGTAAAGCATAGGTCTATAGCTTTATTAATAGACTATGAGACTAGAACATAATGCCCTGATATGACAGTAATAATAATCACAATAGGCTTGGCAACCTCTCAGATCACTGTCTCAGCGACCATGAGATAGTAGGCTAGGCTAGGTGACCGCAAATGTACCCCATTTAACACTAGGAGAGCCATGGCTAGGGTTAGGGTTAGGTTTAAAATCAGATTGTATGACTTTGTGGCTGTGCCAGCTAGTGACCACTCTGCATAGCTGCCTCCAGAACAAGATTCATGACGAAAAAACGCTAACCTGACATTTTTCCCCCCTGCCTGTCAGGCCTGCGCAGCTGATGATGGCCATAGAAACTACACCTAAACTATATCTAAACTAATTTCACACATATAATAATAATAGAGTTAGCCTAATTCACCCTTCAATATGTTTTGATTTGGTCTACACTGTTTATGGTCTGGTTCAATTTGACCCATACAGTAAGTACAGTAAGTACATCAATATCATAAATATATCATTTTAACCTCCCAAAATGTATTTTCCATTAGCTGAGAAAGCAGCTTGTTTCTAGGACAAACCATTAAAAAGTGACATAGACCAAGGTCAAGGTCAAATTGTGGGTGTCAAATTGCTGGTCAAATTGATCCAGAACATCATGGATGTCAGAGCACCTTACCGATCACTGCACCTGTACACAGCCCATCTGAAATTAGCCCACCCAACTACCTCATCCCTATATTGTTATTTATTTTTGCTCTTTTGCACCCCAGTATCTCTATTTGCACATAATCTCTTGCACATCTATCATTCCAGTGTTAATACTATTGTAATTATTTTGCACTATAGCCTATTTATTGCCTTACCTCCATAACTTGCTACATTTGCACACACTGTATATATATTTTCTGTTGTATTTTTGACTTTATGTTTTTTACCCTATATGTAACTCTGTGTTGTTTTTATTGCACTGCTTTGCTTTATCTTGGCCAGGTCGCAGTTGTAAATGAGAACTTGTTCTCAACTGGCTTACCTGGTTAAATAAAGGTGAAATAAAATAAATAAATAAAAAATGTCATTATTCCGGTAGCGGGTCTAATTTAATTGCAAAAAAATAAAAGTATGTGTTTTACAAGATTGAGACCCATATTTAGGAAAGTAGATGAAGGGTCATGGTGGAAGAATGACGTAAAATAGTATTTTTGTGGTTTTCAAACTCTAAGGGAAGTGTTAAATTGACAATAGTCTGGTAGGTGAGAATATTATTGTTAAATTATACAGTGGGGAGAACAAGTATTTGATACACTGCCAATTTTGCAGGTTTTCCTACTTACAAAGCATGTAGAGGTCTGTAATTTTTATCGTAGGTACACTTCAACTGTGAGAGACGGAATCTAAAACAAAAATCCAGAAAATCACATTGTATGATTTTTAAGTAATTCATTTGCATTTTATTGCATGACATAAGTATTTGATACATCAGAAAAGCAGAACTTAATATTTGGTACAGAAACCTTTGTTTGCAATTACAGAGATCATACGTTTCCTGTAGGTCTTGACCAGGTTTGCACACACTGCAGCAGGGATTTTGGCCCACTCCTCCATACAGACCTTCTCCAGATCCTTCAGGTTTCGGGGTTGTCGCTGGGCAATACAGACTTTCAGCTCCCTCCAAAGATTTTCTATTGGGTTCAGGTCTGGAGACTGGCTAGGCCACTCCAGGACCTTGAGATGCTTCTTACGGAGCCACTCCTTAGTTGCCCTGGCTGTGTGTTTCGGGTCGTTGTCATGCTGGAAGACCTATCCACGACCCATCTTCAATGCTCTTACTGAGGGAAGGAGGTTGTTGGCCAAGATCTCGCGATACATGGCCCCATCCATCCTCCCCTCAATACGGTGCAGTCGTCCTGTCCCCTTTGCAGAAAAGCATCCCCAAAGAATGATGTTTCCACCTCCATGCTTCACGGTTGGGATGGTGTTCTTGGGGTTGTACTCATCCTTCTTCTTCCTCCAAACACAGCGAGTGGAGTTTAGACCAAAAAGCTATATTTTTGTCTCATCAGACCACATTACCTTCTCCCATTCCTCCTCTGGATCATCCAGATGGTCATTGGCAAACTTCAGACGGGCCTGGACATGCGCTGGCTTGAGCAGGGGGACCTTGCGTGCGCTGCAGGATTTTAATCCATGATGGCGTAGTGTGTTACTAATGGTTTTCTTTGAGACTGTGGTCCCAGCTCTCTTCAGGTCATTGACCAGGTCCTGCCGTGTAGTTCTGGGCTGATCCCTCACCTTCCTCATGATCATTGATGCCCCACGAGGTGAGATCTTGCATGGAGCCCCAGACCGAGGGTGATTGACCGTCATCTTGAACTTCTTCCATTTTCTAATAATAGCGCCAACAGTTGTTGCCTTCTCACCAAGCTGCTTGCCTATTGTCCTGTAGCCCATCACAGCCTTGTGCAGGTCTACAATTTTATCCCTGATGTCCTTACACAGCTCTCTGGTCTTGGCCATTGTGGAGAGGTTGGAGTCTGTTTGATTGAGTGTGTGGACAGGTGTCTTTTATACAGGTAATGAGTTCAAACAGGTGCAGTTAATACAGGTAATGAGTGGAGAACAGGAGGGCTTCTTAAAGAAAAACAAACAGGTCTGTGAGACCCCGGAATTCTTACTGGTTGGTAGGTGATCAAATACTTATGTCATGCAATAAAATGCAAATTAATTTCTTCCAAATCATACAATGTGATTTTCCGTCTCTTACAGTTGAAGTGTACCTATGATAAAAATTACAGACCTCTACATGCTTTGTAAGTAGGAAAACCTGCAAAATCGGCAGTGTATCAAATACTTGTTCTCCCCACTGTATATGAAGAATCTGATGAACAGTGCAGCTTGGAATTGACATAAAGGCAGGGAAACGAAACAAAGTGCCAAAAAGTGACTTTTGCAAATTCTCCTACAGAGTCCCAAGCAGGTAAGACGTGTTGATGTCTATATAGTATCAGAAAGAGCAGATTATGCAGTTTCCAAATGACCTATTCTTGCCAAACAACAAAAATTACTCCTTGAGCTGTTTTTCAAAATACAACTCAAAGCACAGTAATATATTTAAACTAAAAATATACCATTCTGTTTTCTTAACTGCATTTTCTTGAATTTATAATGTTCCTTAAGACCTACAGGACACCATGACACAACGTCCCAAGAACGTCCTAAAACTGTCCTCGGGGACTCCCCAGGACCAGCCGGGAACTACACAAAACCTCCAGGGGACCATGACACAACATATTAAGAATGTTCAGGGGAACCTTCAGGGGTCAAACCGGGAGCTATAAAAAGGTCCCCCGGAAAACGTTCCCTTGGGAACATCACCCGACTTGGGAACATCACGCGACGTCCTAAGGACTAGTAAAATGAAAGTCATGAGAACATCCGAGAAAGGTCCTCACATGGTCCTCAGTGACGTCCTGGGAACGTACCGGGAACTAGACAAAAGTACCCAAGAGAACGTTCCCTTGGGACCATCACGCAACGTTCTCAGAACGTAAATGGGATATCGTCGAGCCGAAATGTCCTAATGGGAATGTTGCCGAATGTCCTCAGGTCGCCCCCTGTTTGCTGGGATATAGACTAGAACAGTCGTCACCAACCCTTTCTTTGTTGAGATCCCTTTCTGAGTCAAAATGCAAACTGAGTGCAATTCTCTGCTGGGCACGGAGATCAAGTGCGCATACAATGCAGCCGTTTGTGTGATATCAATTAAATGATCTATAGCCTATAGGGCCTAACAGTGAATGGGCAAAGAAGCACAGGGCAAAGTTATATTTCCAATTAAATTAACTTCCTAAAAATTATAGGCTATTTACATTGACTGGAAATAAATATTGTTTCATGCATTTGGCTATTTTCATACAAAGTAAGAGAAGTCAGATTTTCTCCATTATATTTCAAAACTCGAGTCTCAAGCTAGGTTATAAGATAACACTGGTAATAGGTCAGTTGTTGTAGCCTCCTACTTGTGAGGCACATCGGAGCATAAATTGAAATAACTTGTTTTTCTATTTCAGTGGACTAATGGTCAGTCTCAGCGGAGGGAGCGAATGCGAGTCGAAGTGGAGAAGTTTGTTTCATGACTTCTAAAAGTGTTGAATAAAAACAGTGTTTCTGTGCTGAATAATACATTTCAAAAACACTCATAACAAAAGCACCCCTTTGCTGTATCCTTTTACAATCTCTCTCTAGGCATGCTTTTGAAATCTTACAGTAGCCTGTTCTACAATCAGTATCAATTTTGCTGTGGGCTCGTGTAAGCTGCTGTAGACATGGTGATCTAAGCTAGGGGTTCTCAAAAATAATATACAATGTAATATTATTAATCTACAATTTATGTTCTTAACCCTTGGCAACAGAGCTTTAGTACAGCAGCATATTCTTATGGGAAACAAATGCCAACATTCAGTTATTACTGCACAGCAACCCCCCGCGACTCGGACTAGTATGTTCCGACAACCCCAACAGCTAATGCTATACCAATCCAAAGGACCATATCTCTAACACAAGATGTCAATAATTTCTCTCCCTTATGGCTTTCATAGACCTGACTCTCTCCTTTTGCATATACATGTATGCCTTTGCTATATCTCCTCTTTGTGCATCTCAAATAGGTGCATGCCAGTTGCTGCAAAATCATTTTCGATTCATCGATAGCCAAGAATCAGCAGCTGTTAGTGCCGTACACAATGAAATGGAGGGAGTTGAAATGGAGGGATTGGGTGTTGAAAAAAGCGACCAAGCAAAGGTAAAATGACCTTGGTCCTTCATATACAAGAGCATGGATGCCAGTATTTTTACACAAAGGAGGCAAAAATAGCTATTGACTGGATATTGTTGCTAAAAAAAATAGCAAGTACAGTGCGGTGTGGTCTTCTTGAAATCATTACTCTATGGCGCTATGAAATATATTTTTGAAATTCTAACACTGTCATGGATATTGCATGTCATTATGATGACCAACTTCCCTTCATGTAGTGAAAAATTGTATTAGCACTTGCTCTAGCCCCCTCTCTCTCTCTCTCTCTCTCTCTCTCTCTCTCTCTCTCTGTCTGTCTGTCTGTCTGTCTGTCTGTCTGTCTGTCTGTCTGTCTGTCTGTCTGTCTGTCTGTCTGTCTGTCTGTCTGTCTCTCTCTCTCTCTCTCTCTCTCTCTCTCTCTCTCTCCCCCCTCTCTCTCTGTCTGTCTCTAACACATTTATCTCAATGCCCCTATAGTTGTGTATTGTATATCTATTATATCTCTCTCAGCTCTCCTGGTCTGTTCTCACACATAGAGTGTCGTTACCAGGCTCTCCAGCTGCTCTAGCCAGGCTCTTAATTGAATATTTGCTGTGTGCTGCAGCTCCGGAGGCACATGGCTTTACAGAGACAGAATACCGGTGTTGTCAGGCCAACACTCCCACTCTGACTGCCTGTCACCTAAAGGCTCCACCGCACTCTGTGAAGCTAGAAAGGAGCTCATATACTTGGTCTCTCAGTAAATTATAGAGTAAGAATGGATGGGAGATGGGGAGATACAGTATTCACACCATATGGTGGGTGAATGGGATGTTGTAAATGTGTCAAGGATATGTATGTGTTATGGGTGTGAGGCTGTAGGGTATCTACAGAAGGTGTGCGAACATCCATGCAAATGTCTTCCCATGCAAGTGAATGCGTGGGCTTGTGTTGTGTATACTGCACTGGAATTGTGTGTGTTTAAATGCCTGCTTGCGCGTGTGTGTGCATGTGTGCGCATGTGTGCGTGTGTGTATGTACTGTACTGTAAACTGTGTCTGTACCTCCAATGCGTCCCCAGTTTCCCACGTGCCTGTGCCTGTGCCCACCATTGCCAACATCCCAATTTTCTCCTCAGCCTTGGCACCCTGCCTAGCCAGGTGGCACTGTGCACGCTTCAAGTGTGTCCTCATTTCATATCATCCCTCTTCCTCTATCTGATGGAGTGAGACGGGTAGAGAACTATGTGAACGGGTTGGACATTTGAAATGCATGGAGTAAGCAAGGGATGTGAAAAGAAAGAGTAAATGACAGTGGTGAGAGAGAGGGAAAGATTACTACAATAGTACATCAGCCTTAGGTTCACATCACTAATGGTAACCATGGAAATAATTATAGAGCAGACACACAGACGTTAGAGAGAATGCAAGAGAGAGAGAGAGTAAGAGAGAGGCAGAGAGAGGGAGAGAGAGAGGGGGAGTGAAGGAGAGAAAATGTGTGTGTGTGTGTGTGTGTGTGTGTGTGTGTGTGTGTGTGTGTGTGTGTGTGTGTGTGTGTGTGTGTGTGTGTGTGTGTGTGTGTGTGTGTGTGTGTGTGGGAGGGGGTGTAGTAAATTGTTTTCTGCAATACTTAAATTAACCAATCCCAGTAATTCTTATAGCTCAGTGACTTACTATCTGTAATGCGATGGGTTAAAAAGTTGGTCCAAGCTTACAGTTGTCATGGAAACAGATCTAAGTCACCCTTTACCCCTTTGGAAATACTGATTGCTTTAAATATACTATAAAGTGCCATCACTGGAGATGTCTTAAGTGACTGAAATTAAAAATGGCTGGCTTTTTAGCTGTTGGTGATAAAAGAGTACCGCAAATTGTGCCTACTTGAAGATAGGCACAGCACTTTGTCACCGTTACAGATGTGTTTGGGTACTTATGATGTATTCAGTCTTTCTTTTTACGATACAGACAGTTATTTGCATTGAAACCATTACACCTACCCCAGATTTGTCTTGTGTGTCTGTGAGTGTGTGTGTTTCTGTATGCATGAGCGGGTTGCAGCTTTCAGTGTCATAGTCATATTGTTATGCTCATGCCTCCCACACACTTGCCCCTAGCTCTGAACCTCTCACTCTCCCAGATGTGTGTGTGTGTGTGTGAGTGAGAGGGGGCAGGAAGAGAGTGATGAAGGGGGTGGAGAGAGAGAGAGAGAGAGAGAGAGAGAGAGAGAGAGAGAGAGAGCATTCTGGGCACCCCCTACTAGTACTTAAAATCACTCCACATCCCATTACTCGACTCCCCACCCCCTTTCAAAACATCGCTGTCCTCTCCCTTTAACAAAACTGAGAGAGAGAGAGAGAGAGAGAGAGAGAGAGAGAGAGAGAGAGAGAGAGAGAGAGAGAGAGAGAGAGAGAGAGAGATGTGAAGGCAAAGCAAGGCATAAGTGCTGCTCCAACAATATACACCTGTGTGACATAATCTCGTTCGACATAGGTTGGATAGGACCTCCATCGAAGGAGAGGCGTATTACTTGAGGATGGACTATAATTTCTAGCAACTGGATAAGTGATGCGAATTTGGACATATTCACCCGGTTATTCCATGCTGCAGGACACTGTTCACTTTCGTTGATGTGTTGCTGTTTCGCTGTTATTTTTGTATGACGTTTACGTTTTGATGGTCACCAATGATTCGTCCTTCCTGTACTTGCAAGAGTAGCCTGACCAGGCGCTGCCACTGCATCTGCTTGCTGCTAGTTCAATATTCTCTGCCGATTTGGGAACTAAGAAAGCATCGGTCTATCAACGGAAAGAGGACTTTGATTATCTTTCCCCCTGCATAGGAGTGGGACTTATCGAAGCGCATCCAAACGCGCACTTGTCTACATCCAAATAATTGGCACACAGGACAGGCAGACCTCGCGCATCCCACCCACCCACCACCCACACACCCACACACACACACACACACACAGCTGTAAATGTCATGGGTTGATCTGCTTATTGTAAAAAACAACAACTACAAAACATAAAATGAACGAAAAAGTTTCTTATTATTATTATTTATTTTAATCATTACTTTATTTTTCCGAAATCGAAATTGAGGTCTTGTAGAAAATATATCATCCCCACCGGGACAACATCATTTTGGGGATAGAAGGCATACAACCCTTAAAAACCATTGCTCAATTATAACCAAAACATGAGAGAAATTCGCCTCAGTAGATCTTCTGTAGGTTACCGAGGAAACGGCCGCGGGATTGGGGGCGAGGGCACCGGTGCGAGGGGACAGGGAGAGGCCGGGGAAGAGGAGCTCTCTGCGCGACTGCCTGCCGCGGAACAGCCGCTGCCGGTGCTGGAGAGCTTGGCTGGGGGGAGGTGGTGGAAGAATGAACCATACATCCGTGAGGAATTATAACAGTCGCTGACTTTGGAGACATAGCCTATTTCTAATTCTTCATATTTTTGCATATGGATATACTACTGTAAGATACGTCTACAAATTCAATCAAGTATAGCCTAGGATAGCTTATATTTTGGTGTTTATTTATGTATGGGGGAAGAGTAGCCTACAAAATCATCCTTCACTGTAAGCTTCCATGTGACACTTTAAGGTCGTGATAAATACATTTATCAGCACTTCTCTAATTTATACAGCTTGAAGTTTAGACACCTTATGAGAAGACTACTGCCTCCCTTCCTTGACCCATACACAAACGCCATGAGTAAGGCTATTCATTTTCCCGCTCCTAAATTGCACTTATAAAACTTCTCATATTTCTTTCACTGAGTTAGAATATATTTTTTTCATGAATGAAACGTTAAGTTGATCTAGAGATTCCTATTTCAAGATGCCTGGATAGTAAAGTCTGGTAAATCAAATAATTGATATGTGTATTTATGTGTTGAATATTTAAAGTGTGGACAAAGTTGTTGATAGTATTTGGCTGTATTCGTTATTTGGCTGTATATTCGTTTTTGATTAGAATATATTCTACCCTCTTTGCTTGCAGGTGTTATTTCAATCGGATTCTTTGCTTGAGAATTGACCTCAAGCACTGCCTGAGCAATATATCTGTATGGCCAACTCATAGTCTTAAACCTGCAGATGCTGAACTCAATGGGTGAGGCACTCACTTGCTTGACAGCAACCCAGACGAATGCACTTAGGCTATCAGGCAAATGCCATGACACACATTCACAATCGCGTCCAGTGTCAGCAGACACTGACACCAATGTATTTAATTATTTATAGACACTAATGTCAAGGCATGGTGGAGGAGCATTAATTTACAGCAAGTTTGGGCCCAAAGGAATGTGACAGCGACAACAATATCAAACAGACACTAAAACCAGTGGAAAACTATGGTAACTCAAGACGAAGTTGGATATCTAAAGTTATTTGCTTCGAATTGCCTCCTCTTTTTTATCGTGGGCTGAATACACTTGGACATCTGAAGATACTTTAGAGGTCTGGGATCAAAGCACAACACCTCTCGTCTTTCTTAGGTAGGAACCAACGCCGTCATCTTTCTTAGGTAGGAACCAACGTCGTCATCCGATGTTTCATGTCCCATCTTGGTCATGACCAAGTATGTTGCATTCACCAGATTCTATTCAGGTTCTGTACAGTAAGAACAGGCTATTGGATTAAACAGGCATCTCGTTTTGTTGTGTCATGCACACATGAAAGCATGTTGTCATGGTCCACTGTTCATGTATTACAGTCCGCTTTGATACTTTCTAAAATAGTAAGAAGACTGTAACATCTTGCACCAATAGAAGATGAAACATTTGATTTGTGCAAGTTTAAGGTGATAGTTCACCCTAAAATCAAATCAAACCAATTTTGAGGTCTGAAAGCATCTAGCAAACTTTGATTTTAGGGTGAACTATGACATTAAATCTTACAAGGCTACCTCCCTCTTTATTATTGCCCCTGATTGGCTAGCTAGATCAAGAGTAGAACATGCTAAGTCTGGATATCTAGTTGAAAAATAGGAATATTTTATTGTCATGACAACGTATCCTTTCTGACATGCATTAAATTACACTAAGTAAGCTGCCACTGGCGCTAAGTGGCAAGCCTAAAAGCTAGACATTGTTCATTTATCTGTTAAACCATTCATACTTCTCATCAATTAAAACTCAGAAATTACTCCTAAGTGTGCATACCATAGAAATAAAAATTAGAACGGGTAAGGCCAAGTCACTTTCACAGTATAGCTTACTCATGGGTACACTCAATATGGCCACTGGTATTATCCATCACGGAACGTTGACTTGAATGAGGATATCGGTTCTATAGATTCTAAGTCTATGGCTCAGACATCCTCTAAGGCATGGTCATACATGTAGAGTTTTTTAAACAATTGCCATAGACATGACCTTGTCAAGTTTGTTGAAATATGTAAAGAAAGATCAACATAGAACTGCAATGGAGTACCCTGTATGTTGCACACAGGAGAGAGTATCCTACAATTGGAGTTACAGTTCTTCGATCAAAAGCTAACAGGTCTGCAGACCAGCATTCTATCAAAACAATGGAAAACATACAAAAAAGGCCCAGAGCATTTCAGCACTACATAGACACCCACTCCCTCTCCAGCCTCCATTGCTCTGGCTCTTGTACTCTCTCTCTCTCTTTCTCTCTCTCACTCTCTCTCTCTGTCACTCTCTCTCCCTCTCTTTTTCCTTCTACCTTTCTACCTCTTGCTTTCTTGCTATTTACATTTACATTTAAGTCATTTAGCAGACGCTCTTATCCAGAGCGACTTACAAATTGGTGCATTCAACTTAGGATAACCACCACTGGGGGAGGGGGGGTGTAGAAGGATTACTGTTAGACTATTCCAGGTATTCCTTAAAAAGGTAGGGTTTCAAGTGTCTCCGGAAGGTGGTCAGTGACTCCGCTGTCCTGGCGTCGTGGGGGAGCTTGTTCCACCATTGGGGTGCCAGAGCAGCGAATAGCTTTGACTGGTCTGAGCGGGAACTGTGCTTCCGTAGAGGAGGGGGGCTAGCAGGCCAGAGGTGGATGAACGTAGTGCCCTCGTTTGGGTGTAGGGTCTGATCAGAGCCTGAAGGTAAGGAGGTGCCGTTCCCCTCACAGCTCCGTGGGCAAGCACCATGGTTTTGTAGTAGATGCAAGCTTAAACTGGAAGCCAGTGGAGTGTGCGGAGGAGCGGGGTGACATGAGAGAACTTGGGAAGGTTGAACACCAGACGGGCTTCAGCGTTCTGGATAAGAACTCTCCTGTCTTGCTCTGTCCCTCCCACTCGTTCTCACTCTATCCATCCATCCATCCATCCATCCATCCACCCTGCTCTCTCTCTCTCTCTCTCTCTCTCTCTCTCTCTCTCTCTCTCTCTCTCTCTCTCTCTCTCTCTCTCTCTCTCATCTCTCATCTCTCTCCTCTCTCTCGCTCTTTTACTCCCTCACTCTATCATCTCCCTTCCCCCCCATCCTCTCTCTCTGTGAGACTAAGCTGGAAGCTGTTGCCACCCACACATTTCATCTTCAGCTTTCGGCTTGACATCAGATTTACATTCAGAATGAAAGGAGTCCACCATTTCACTCACACAAACACATGCCAATGCAAACTGACATATTCACACATGCATGTGCATGCTAGTGCAAACTGTACTGTATGCACACAGGCACATGCACACATGCATCATTGGCATCATGTATGCTGTAGGCGGTGTATACAAACGCATGCACAATTGCACACGAACACACACATCATGTGCATCCTATTGTATCCGTGAACACGTTCTCAATATAAAAGGTTATATGGGGTAAAATCAGATGCAGTTACAGTAGACTGAGAACACTATTGCTTTCTTCTCTATTTTTAGAAGGCTCATTCCAACCATCTCTACATTCCTCTAACCCTCCCTTCATTATGTAATGCCTAGTGCTATTTAATATACTACTATACTATTTAAGTCAGTCTAAGGCAATATGTTTTTACTGCTTTGCATTTGTCTGTCATTTCAGTTATGATAGTACTAGACACCGTATACCCCAGATATCATGAACAATAACCAAATGATATCAGCATGATTATTGATTTATATTTTCCCCACATTTTGAGCATGTTTCCTCCCTCTGTTGCTTAGCGTTTGGAGGAGAGTGTGTAGGATGTAGCATATAGACTCCTATGTATCTTTTCTGTTCGCTGGCTTTGTTATGTGTCTGTAACTCAAATGCAAGGTACTTGGAAAATGTTGCCATGGAAACTAAATAAAGAGCCCGGGTTTGGATTAAAAGGGACTGAGTGAGAAATGTAATGAAATGGACCTATTGAGTCCCTTTTATGGATGGCTTTTTAATGCATAATCATAAATAAATATTTAATGTGGTCGATTATGGCTAAACACCATTAAGGAGTTCATATAGGAAACATAATACTGGTGCTACTACAAAACATCACACCATTCACGTCTCTCATTTGTCTCCACTTAAGGTAGAAGTTGCTCTAACCACAGATCTAGGATCAGATTACTAATCTCTTCATCATAACCTGGACCATGTAGGGATGAAAAAAGATCTTACCCTGTATCAGTGTTTAGAAACAACTTCAACCCACTCATCTTGTCTCCACACTCTGAGCATGAAGTGCATGAAGTGTTATAGTAACACATGGAAATGACAAAACAAGTGAGGATATGTGGTTACATTTGACATGTTTGTGAATAAAGGTACGAGGTAAAGCTTATGAGTGTCTTATACTGGCACTGCACCCCACTAAAGGATGGGTCAGTGCCTAACCTTAACCCTTACCTTAACCATTTAAAATGTCAACTTCAGTTGGGTAGGGACGTCCCAAGGATCCCGGATAGCACATACCCTAAAGGATGTACGTTTGATCACACTTGACTACATTTTACATGTGTCTGACTCACCCATCATAATACATACACTACTAGTCAAAAGTTTGGACACACCTACTCAATCAAGGGTTTTTCTTTATTAGTATTATTATTATTATTATTATTATTATTATTATTATTATTATTATTATTTTTTTGTTTGGGGGTAGATCAGCTTAATATTGCAGATAGATTGTAACTTCCAGCAATGTAATTGTCTGCATCACTTCCAATCCCCCATGTTTTTTATATACAGTGGGGGAAAAAAGTATTTAGTCAGCCACCAATTGTGCAAGTTCTCCCACTTAAAAAGATGAGAGAGGCCTGTAATTTTCATCATAGGTACACGTCAACTATGACAGACAAAATGAGCATTTTTTTTCTCCAGAAAATCACATTGTAGGATTTTTTATGAATTTATTTGCAAATTATGGTGGAAAATAAGTATTTGGTCAATAACAAAAATTTCTCAATACTTTGTTATATACCCTTTGTTGGCAATGACACAGGTCAAACGTTTTCTGTAAGTCTTCACAAGGTTTTCACACACTGTTGCTGGTATTTTGGCCCATTCCTCCATGCAGATCGCCTCTAGAGCAGTGATGTTTTGGGGCTATCGCTAGGCAACAAAGACTTTCAACTCCCTCCAAAGATTTTCTATGGGGTTGAGATCTGGAGACTGGCTAGGCCACTCCAGGACCTTGAAATGCTTCTTACGAAGCCACTCCTTCGTTGCCCGAGCGGTGTGTTTGGGATCATTGTCATGCTGAAAGACCCAGCCACGTTTCATCTTCAATGCCCTTGCTGATGGAAGGAGGTTTTCACTCAAAATCTCACGATACATGGCCCCATTCATTCTTTCCTTTACACGGATCAGTCGTCCTGGTCCCTTTGCAGAAAAACAGCCCCAAAGCATGATGTTTCCACCCCCATGCTTCACAGTAGGTATGGTGTTCTTTGGATGCAACTCAGCATTCTTTGTCCTCCAAACACGACGAGTTGAGTTTTTACCAAAAAAGTTATATTTTGGTTTCATCTGACCATATGACATTCTCCCAATCCTCTTCTGGATCATCCAAATGCACTCTAGCAAACTTCAGACGGGCCTGGACATGTACTGACTTAAGCAGGGGGACACGTCTGGCACTGCAGGATTTGAGTCCCTGGCGGCGTAGTGTGTTACTGATGGTAGGCTTTGTTACTTTGGTACCAGCTCTCTGCAGGTCATTCACTAGGTCCCCCCGTGTGGTTCTGGGATTTTTGCTCACCGTTCTTGTGATCATTTTGACCCCACGGGTTGAGATCTTGCGTGGAGCCCCAGATCGAGGGAGATTATCAGTGGTCTTGTATGTCTTCCATTTCCTAATAATTGCTCCCACAGTTGATTTCTTCAAACCAAGCTGCTTACCTATTGCAGATTCAGTCTTCCCAGCCTGGTGCAGGTCTACAATTCTGTTTCTGGTGTCCTTTGACAGCTCTTTGGTCTTGGCCATAGTGGAGTTTGGAGTGTGACTGTTTGAGGTTGTGGACAGGTGTCTTTTATACTGATAACAAGTTCAAACAGGTGCCATTAATACAGGTAACGAGTGGAGGACAGAGGAGCCTCTTAAAGAGGAAGTTAAAGGTCTGTGAGAGCCAGAAATCTTGCTTGTTTGCAGGTGACCAAATACTTATTTTCCACCATAATTTGCAAATAAATTCATAAAAAATCCTACAATGTGATTTTCTGGATTTTTTCTCTCTCAATTTGTCTGTCATAGCTGATGTGTACCTATGATGAAAATTACAGGCCTCTCTCATCTTTTTAAGTGGGAGAACTTGCACAATAGGTGGCTGACTAAATACTTTTCCCCCCCACTGTATATACTCCCCTTTATTACTTTTCAACCCCGCCATCCTTTCCCTATTTTCTTTATTTTTAGTATTTTTTACATTGTATAATAATAGTGAAGACATCAAAACTATGAAATAACACATATGGAATCATGTAGTAACCAAAAAGTGTTAAACAAATTAAAATATATTTTCAAATAGCCACCCTTTGCCTTGATGACAGCTTTGCACACTCTTGGCATTCTCTCAACCAGCTTCATGAGGTAGTCACCTGGAATACATTTCAATTAACAGGTGTGCCTTCTTAAAAGTTAATTTGTGGAATTTCTTTCCTTCTTAATGCGTTTGAGCCAATCAGTTGTGTTGTGACAAGGTAGGGGGGGTATACAGAAGATAGCCCTATTTGGTAAAAGACCAAGTCCATATTATGGCAAGAACAGCTCAAATAACCAAAGAGAAATGACAGTCCATCATTACTTTAAGACATGAAGGTCAGTCAATACGGACAATTTCAAGAACTTTGAAAGTTTCTTCAAGTGCAGTCGCAAAAACCATCAAGCACTATGATGAAACTGGCTCTCATGAGGACCGCCACAGGAATGGAAGACCCAGAGTTACCTTTGCTGCAGAGAATAAGTTCATTAGAGTTACCAGCCTCAGAAATTGCGGTATGGGTGAATGGATGATCTCTGCATGTGTAGTTCCCACCGTAAAGCATGGAGGAGGAGGTGTTATGGTGTGGGGGTGCTTTGCTGGTGACACTGTCTGTGATTTATTTAGAATTCAAGGCACACTTAACCAGCATGGCTACCACAGCATTCTGCAGCGATATGCCATCCCATCTGGTTTGGGCTTAGTGGGACTATCATTCTGGTTGAGAGAATGCCAAGAGTGTGCAAAGCTGTCATCAAGGCAAAGGGTGGCTATTTGAAGAATCTCAAATATATTTTGATTTGTTGAACACTTCTTTGGTTACTACATGATTCCATATGTGTTATTTCATAGTTTTGATGTCGTCACTATTATTCTATAATGTAGAAAAAGGTAAAAATAAAGATAAACCCTGGAATGAGTAGGTGTGTCCAAACTTTTGACTGGTACTGCATACGATGCTGTTATGATTTCAATAGCATGATTCCCCTCTCCCCTCCTCCTTCGTAACATCTGATTTCAGTTCATACAAAAATGACATATGGCTGCTATGACACGTGGGACTATACTTTCCCAATATCAAGTGACAAGCTAGCCCAGACCCCAGATGATCTTGTGTACCATGAACCATACATAATAGTGTTAGGTCACTTGTCATTTACGTCTGCTTATGGCATTTCTAGAGTAGAAAATTGTAGTATGAGGAAATGTTTGTCGTAATAAAAAGTATGTGGGTGCCTGGTTCAAAAGGAATACTGAAGAAGGAAAAAACAAGTGCAGGTTTTTCCTTTTTCAGTATTGAACAGAAAGTTACCCATAGTATGTCATCTCTGGTCAGTTATACATTGTGGCTCTGTTACACACAAGCATACCATCTAGAATGAAGTTTGCTAACGCATTGGGCAAGTAGTATGCTAAGTAGTATGCTAGTATGGACATTGGAACGTAGCCCTACAGTACATTACTAGTGGAGATTAGTATGCACTACACTGCCTCAGATCCTTTCTTGTAAGTTTGCATATCACTAAGGAATTGGAACAAAGACTGTTGGCATTTGTAAAGCTTTGAAATATTCACTTTTGGAGGTCAAACCACAATGACTCAAAATCTCAACACCGTAATATTGTTTCTTTGTAGATAAAGCAATTAACACGTTATGTTTAAATGGGGCAGAAATCCTTGCTCAGCGATTGAAAAATGTGCCATAATGAGAAAAAAGTGGTGTAATAAATGTAATGTTGATTTTATATTACCAAAATATTGTAGTGAAATGGATCATTAATCCTAGTAATACTATCATGTGTCTGAGGTTTTCTTAGGCACAAAGCTCTTATGAATAACTGCAGCCTATCAGATATATTGAAGTATTTTGTTCATAATCATTACCAAACATGTACATTATACATTTTCTTAATTTACTGAGCCAAATGACACTCAGACTTTGCCAAATTATTGTTGTGTTGTCTAGCAAGCATTATGCTAAGGAGATCTCAAGGGTTTGTTCTGTTAGTAGGGAAGCATCGGAACCTTTATTGTATAAACACTTTGAGTATAAACACTTTGACAATGTCAGGTTTGGCTTCACTCTGTGATTTGAGAGCTTTGAGTGAAGGCCATTGGTGGTGAACAGCAGATACGAAACGACCTTACTGACACTATTTCCTATTTCCGTAAACTCACCGTCACACTGCAAGGCTCTGTGCACTTTCAAATCGAACAAAAGGCTTCATTAGCCAATCATATCAGAACACAAAACCCAAAGATTTCAAGAGGGGTAACCCATGACAACCAGCGGTAACACTTTATTTGGATAGCCCATCTGTAGATGCTCTACAGACTATCAGTAACATTTCAACTAACTATCTACTAACCCTAAACTTAGGCCTAACCCTAGCCCTAACCCTAACCTTAACCCTTACGTAACCCTTATTCTAAACCTAACCCTGTAACCTTAGCATGCAGTTACTTTTCAACAGATAGTTTGTTGATAGTATGACCATCTGTAGAGCATCTACAGATGGAATATCTGGACGATCCAAATTAAGTGTGACCCAACCAGCCTTTACAGTCATACACACACACAAAAAACATTCATAAGAATAATATTTGCTGTCTTTTTGAATAACCTCTATCACATAGTAGACTAAGCATTGAAAATAGTAAAGAAAATGACTTGGTAGATCTCCAAACAAATCAAAGCTTTTTCCCAATGAAATCCTCCATTGAATGCAATAAGGCCAATATTATCAGATAATCTTATGAATCTAAACTGGCAACAAAGGACAAAGTTTTCACTCTCAGGGAGAGAGCAAGACGCCAAGTTGCTGACTGGTTCCAGTTTATCTAAATGTCTAGCTAGCTAAAGCCACAGAGCGGTCACACCTTAGGACTGTGTTTTCATTTAGCTACTCAGACATGGCTACAATCTACTAATTGTAACTAATTAGTTTTGGGAACAATAGTTCCAGGAGGAAATGATACACCTCTTAGTTTATGTCTCTGTTGTATTTTGATTGGGGCTGTGTTTGGAGTACATACATAATTACTATTGTCCTGACATTTTCCTACTATGTGAACTGACCGGGAAAAGGTCACATAGTCAGGAAAAACTCTGGTCCCTAGTAATGATGTTTTGTCTCTGTCATAACTGACACCAGGGTGACTAGAGCCTGTAGTTTTCCTGGTCAGGTTATGTGGTCAGAAAAACTCAGGTCCCTTAGTATGATAACTACCTTAATACAGATGTAGGATCTTAATTTGAGACAGTTTGCTACAGCAGGAAAACAATCCTGGAGCAACAGGTAATATGAATTATTATAACTAAGGGACATTTTTGTAGAGTTTGATACATTTTTCATTAGGGTAAATCAAGTCTGAAATTGTAAAGTTGAAATTACAAACTTTAGAAGCCTTTTTAAAACTGAAATACACTACAAATTTAAATTTCCTGCTGTGCAGGAACATTCTCAGCAACAAAAGAGTGATCAAATTAAGATCCTTTGTGCTTCCCATAATTCCTTTACAAAGGACAATGATGGACTAGCAGTTGGTTCATTGGTCTTTGGATTTTCTGCTGTGTATTATGGACATACACCCTTTTGGATTTCATAACCCTCTGTGATTCGTTGACATGGTTATCATCACAATGAGGATCCTTCCCTAAGGCGCTCGCTCAGCTCAGTACGTGGGCAGAGGAAAGTAGCATGACAGCAGAGTCATGAGAAAAGATTGCCATTTTGAGAAGTAGAGGGAATGTAGAGACTAGATAAAAATAAGGAATGCAGATAAATGAAAGGAGGGTGAAGGAAAAGGATGGAGGAGACAAGATACATTACTAAGTGACGGGAAAGACAGGATCATGTGAAAATGAGAAGAGTGAGGAGAGGAAAGAGAGAGCGATGAGAGGCTGGAGAGAGGAGAGGATAAATGCACTTTTGAATTATGTAAAATAGCTGCGTGGGAGAAAGGAGGAGTGTGTGTATGCCTGAGTATTTGTGTGTCTGTGTGATAGCAGAACCAGGGAGAGCGAGAGAAAGAGGGAAAGAAAGAGAGCGGATGAAAGAGAGAGGGAGAAGAGAGGGAGGGAGAAAGAGAGAGACAGAGAATACGAGAGAGAGAGAGAGAGAGAGAGAGAGAGAGAGAGAGAGAGAGAGAGAGAGAGAGAGAGAGAGAGAGAGAGAGAGAGAGAAATAAGAGACAGGAAGAATATTTATAGCCTCAAATATGACGATGTTATCATTGATCTATCTCAAAAGAGGGTAGCAGAGAAAGGGATAGGGAGGGAAAGAAAGAAAGAAAGAAAGACCGTAATGAACTGGCCTCAGATGCTTTCACGCTTTCATTCCTACTCCCTTCTTTTTATGATGCTGCATACATTAGTTAACCTCTCCTTGCCTTTCACAGATCTTCTCTACTGTCCAGCCACTGGTCTCCTCCCACTGGGCACACACTGGTTGAATCAATGTTGTTTCCACGTCATTTCAACGGAATTACGTTGAACCAACGTGGAATAGACATTGAATTGACATCTGTGTCCAGTGGGTTCTGCCTTCCATCATGGATAGTACAGAGGGTTCTGCCTTCCATCATGGATAGTACAGAGTGTTCTGCCTTCCATCATGGAGAGTACAGAGTGTTAGAGTGGGCTTGTGTGCTCCATCTTCTCTACTGTCCGTCCACTGGTCTCCTCTGCCATCCATCATGGATAGTACAGAGTGTATTCCCTTACTGCCTAATTCACTGCATTAGGGACTCACAGACGGAGATCAATAGGTGCTTTGTTTGTTAATGCTTCCGCCTGCTCCCTTCCTCCTCTCTCCCCTCCCCCACCGATTGTGAACGTTTGCCTCGTTGAACGGCCAGGCAGAGAACCCATCCCTTTCAACTCACTCACTCACCTCATCCCTCCTCTGTCCTCCTTTTTCAACTTACTTCCCATGCAGCTCTCCATCTCCATCCTTAATTTTCCTGGTAGGAGGAGAAGAAGTAGGGGATGAGGGAGATCAGGGTGAATGGGACATTATCATCACATTGCTTCTCTCACCCTTAACCTCGCTCTCTTGCTCTCTCCCTTGCTTTTTTTGTACACACTCTACCTTCACTTCACCTTCTGTTTTTTCACCTTACTTGTCGGTTTCTTACACTTTTCCTCTCTCCCCTGACCGTATGTCTGCACTGTGTGTATCTTCTCTCTTTTGCTCCTGTCTCCCCCCTGACCACATGCCATGTCCATGCCCCCCCCCCTCTCTCTCTCTCTCTCTCTCTCTCTCTCTCTCTCTCTCTCTCTCTCTCTCTCGCTCATCCTCTCTCCCACCTGTCTTTTGGATTCTCTCTCTCTCTCTCTCTTACCTGTCTTCTTCCCTCTCTCTCAGAGAACGCCGCGCTCGCGGAAGAGCATAGCCAACGTGAAGCAGCCAAGCATGGAGATCCCTCCCACTGCCCCCCAACCCTTCCGACAATCCGTGAGTACCCCTCCATCCTCCCGCCCTCGCTCGCTCCCCCATCCCTCTCTCTCTCCCTCCCTTCTCACTCCCCACCGCACACCTGTCGCAGGGCCAGTGGAACCCCTCCCTTCCCCTTCTCCCTCCCCTCGCCCTCTCACCCTCTCTCTCCCCCTCCCTCCCCCATGGCCACTCCTGCCTTCAGCAACGCTACAAGAAAGGGGTCAGTACACCCCCTCTCCCTCGCTCGCTGCCCCTCTCCCCCTGCCTCTCTCTTAGTCTCCCCCACTCCCCCCCTTCTTCTAATTGGCCGGGGGACTGGAGGGTTGCCGCTTCCAGCCCAGTGACGGGACGCCATATTGCACCTCTGCCTCCCATCGAGGTACATGACTCAGATGTATCTGTATGTGGTGAAAAAAAAATATATAATACTTTATGTTATGTCCTTTGCCAAATGCTATGGAGTTTTCTGTTCCCTGTGCCAAATGTGATCCACCACTGTGATTCAGTTCTTCTGACTGAATGAGGCTTAAAAGTGTCAGACAGGCCGGCTAATCAAGCCAGAATGACTTATCTAGTCCAACCAGTCGGTTACCGTGACGGTCAGCAAATGAGTCAAATCTTTAGTCACTTCTTTAAAACAGACTTCAGTGACACAAAGCTCACAAAAAGTGAATGGTTTGTCTCGATTCAGACAAATTCCTCCCAGAATGTAGTGTTCAATGTTGATGTGCAATGTGCAGTTTGATATCTGAGTGGATGTTAGACATGGAGAGAAGCTGAATTGAGGTGATTCAGTATTGTAAGACTGTCAAAAAAGCATTGTGAGGCTGTTATTCAGATACAATAGCAGCATGTCTCTCCTTTCACTCTGAGAGGAATAGGTATAGTAGTCGTATATGGAACCCTATACTGTATGTTGCGGAGAATGACATCATTCATTGGTTTTCATTCTACTATTGAAGCCCTGTTCTCTCTGTCAGCACTTCTTATAAAACACACAGTGTCAACACACAGCATGTTATTTAAAACCTGTGTTATATATTGACTAAATCAGCTAATCAAAATCAGGGGAATTTGGTTGCATGGAAGCACATACAGGACAAACTGCACCGCAATATGAAGCTCCTATTTTTACTGAAGTCCAGTGTATGCTGTTGGATTATGGGTATATTTATGGCACAACACCACCCACTATTGGTTACCAGATGATACTACACTATTCTACTACTGCTGAACTGTGGCTGTATGACTGATATAATATGTAATAAATCTTTCTGTTGCTCTCCCCCTTCATGCATCTGTCATTCACTAAATCACATACGTCCTCCATTTCTTCAAATCCATTTTGGGCCCAAAATGTCCATCTTTCTTTACTCACACCCACCCTATTTTCCCTCTCTATAACTTTGATCTATCTCTTTTCCTGCTACCCTCCCTCTCTCCCTCTCCCCCTCTCTCATCCCTGTTTCACACCTTCTCATTATTCACCTCCTCCTCCCTCTCTCCATTGCTGCCCTGTTCAGAGTTTCCTCAGTAGAAGGTTGAAGGGCTCTATCAAGAGGGCTAAGAGTCAGCCCAAACTGGACCGCACCAGCAGCTTCCGCCACATGATCCTCCCCCGCTTCCGTAGTGCCGACCAGGACAGGTACGAGTCTCTGTGTGTGTCTCTGTGTGTGTCTATGTGTGTGTCTGTGTGTGTTTCTGTGTGTGTCTGTGTGTGTTTCTGTGAGTGTGTGCATGTGTTCCCTGCTCTCTCTGTGTGCGGAGCAGGTCAGGCAGGCACTTAACTTGTCTTTTTAATAATAATAATAATATGCCATTAGCAGACGCTTTTATCCAAAGCGACTTACAGTCATGCGTGCATACATTTTTTTGTGTATGGGTGGTCCCGGGGATCAAACCCACTACCCTGGCGTTACAAGCGCCGTGCTCTACCAGCTGAGCTACAGAGGACCACATTTAAGTAAGTGTGTGTGTGTACACTCCAACCTGTGTGTCCACATGTATGTGGGACTCTTAAAGGTGCTTTCTTGTGTCTATTTTGGATACCTTTCAAGGACAATCTGGTATGTACTGTGCTTTTACTATTCCTCCTAGCTTTAATGAAACCAGTAAGCCTTGACAGTAAGTGTTTGTTTCATAACCGCCCCTTTCGGTGCAGCTGCACTCCCATTTTACATACTAAATTTTTTATGACTGCTTAATACATGGAGAATACCAATGGAAGATTTAATAAAAAGTCCTGACCTCTCCATGGCAACCATCAGACAGCCGTATGGCCACAGAACGGACATACCTTAGATGAACATGTGTGGGTAAAAAAATTTGAATTATACCTATACACTGGCTATATTATTTAATGATGCTAATAGGGGTAGTCTTCTCTGCAGTGATACATACTGCAGGACCCATGCATTCTCCATGACTGTATCATGGAGACATTTCCCATTCTTGTATTTACAGAATCATATCTGGCCCTCTGCCCTCCCTAAATCCTGGCATTGAATGGTTCAGCAGACTTTTAGCCCTCCATAACTGGCTACGAAACTATTGCAGCTCTGTGCGTGTAACATTTATCGTCAATTTTGATACCTTCTGGAAACAAATCTTGTCTTATAAGGAGGATGGGATCCACCCAAATCATTTGGGTTCCTGGATCCTTTCACAGCATTATAAGGCTGCATTGAGACAATGACTTATCAATGACCCAAGTCCAGCTCATTTAATCCCTACCATTGTGTCGCTGAGTTGTCATAATGATTCAGCAAATGTACATTATCCTAGGGGTATTGGAAGACACAATGTAAATAACCTAATTTATGTCCCTCTTACTGCCCGGAATGCCTCTACTGATACTACAACTATTGTATGCAGTAATCATATGCCTATGAACCAGAGTAATACTGTTAGCACTGAGGTGGTGTGCCGTAGTAGGACGTCCACTGTGTGCAGCTCATCCTGCACTAATAAAAATAACCTGAGTATGTCTACCTCTGCTAAGCTTCCCAGTAAAGCAAGAAAAATAATCAAGCATCCCAGAAAAGTGTTAAAAATAGCCCACGTTAACATATGTAGCTTAAGAAACAAGGTTCATGAAATCAATAATTTGCTAGTAACAGATGATATTTTCACAATCCCTGAAACTCACTTAGATAATACCTTTGATGATACAGTGGTAGCAATACAAGGTTATAACATTTACAGAAAATACAGAAATGCCAATGGGGGCGGTGTTGCGGTCTATATTCAGAACCACATTCCTGTAAAGCTTAGAGAGGATATCATGTTAAATACTGTTGAAGTAATATGGCTACAGGTTCACCTGCCTCACCTAAAGCCCATTCTGGTAGGAAGCTGCTATAGACCACCAAGTGCTAACAGTCCGTATCTGGATAACATGTGTGAAATGCTTGATAATATACAGTGGGGAAAAAAAGTATTTAGTCAGCCACCAATTGTGCAAGTTCTCCCACTTAAAAAGATGAGAGAGGCCTGTAATTTTCATCATAGGTACACGTCAACTATGACAGACAAATTGAGAGAAAAAAAATCCAGAAAATCACATTGTAGGATTTTTAATGAATTTATTTGCAAATTATGGTGGAAAATAAGTATTTGGTCACCTGCAAACAAGCAAGATTTCTGGCTCTCACAGACCTGTAACTTCCTCTTTAAGAGGCTTCTCTGTCCTCCACTCGTTACCTGTATTAATGGCACCTGTTTGAACTTGTTATCAGTATAAAATACACCTGTCCACAACCTCAAACAGTCACACTCCAAACTCCACTATGGCCAAGACCAAAGAGCTGTCAAAGGACACCAGAAACAAAATTGTAGACCTGCACCAGGCTGGGGAAGACTGAATCTGCAATAGGTAAGCAGCTTGGTTTGAAGAAATCAACTGTGGGAGCAATTATTAGGAAATGGAAGACATACAAGACCACTGATAATCTCCCTCGATCTGGGGCTCCACGCAAGATCTCACCCCCGTGGGGTCAAAATGATCACAAGAACGGTGAGCAAAAATCCCAGAACCACACGGGGGACCTAGTGAATGACCTGCAGAGAGCTGGGACCAAAGTAACAAAGCCTACCATCAGTAACACACTACGCCGCCAGGGACTCAAATCCTGCAGTGCCAGACGTGCCCCCCTGCTTAAGTCAGTACATGTCCAGGCCCGTCTGAAGTTTGCTAGGAGTGCATTTGGATGATCCAGAAGAGGATTGGGAGAATGTCATATGGTCAGATGAAACCAAAATATAACTTTTTGGTAAAAACTCAACTCGTCGTGTTTGGAGGACAAAGAATGCTGAGTTGCATCCAAAGAACACCATACCTACTGTGAAGCATGGGGGTGGAAACATCATGCTTTGGGGCTGTTTTTTCTGCAAAGGGACCAGACGACTGATCCGTGTAAAGGAAAGAATGAATGGGGCCATGTATCGTGAGATTTTGAGTGAAAACCTCCTTCCATCAGCAAGGGCATTGAAGATGAAACGTGGCTGGGTCTTTCAGCATGACAATGATCCCAAACACACCGCCCGGGCAACGAAGGAGTGGCTTCGTAAGAAGCATTTCAAGGTCCTGGAGTGGCCTAGCCAGTCTCCAGATCTCAACCCCATAGAAAATCTTTGGAGGGAGTTGAAAGTCTGTGTTGCCCAGCGACAGCCCCAAAACATCACTGCTCTAGAGGAGATCTGCATGGAGGAATGGGCCAAAATACCAGCAACAGTGTGTGAAAACCTTGTGAAGACTTACAGAAAACGTTTGACCTGTGTCATTGCCAACAAAGGGTATATAACAAAGTATTGAGAAACTTTTGTTATTAACCAAATACTTATTTTCCACCATAATTTGCAAATAAATTCATAAAAAATCCTACAATGTGATTTTCTGGATTTTTTTCCCTAATTTTGTCTGTCATAGTTGACGTGTACCTATGATGAAAATTACAGGCCTCTCTCATCTTTTTAAGTGGGAGAACTTGCACAATTGGTGGCTGACTAAATACTTTTTTTCCCCACTGTATATAATATCAATAGAGAGGTATACTTTCTGGGTGATTTAAATATTGACTGGCTTTCATCAGGCTGCCCACTCAAGAGAAAGCTTCAAACTGTAACTAGTGCCTGCAACCTGGTTCAGGTTATCAATCAACCTACCAGGGTAGTTATAAACAGTACATGAATGAAATCATCACAATTTAGTAGCCATACCTAGGAAAACCAAAGTTCCAAAGGCTGGGCCTAATATTGTGTATAAGAGATCATACAAGAAGTTCTGTAGTGATTCCTATATTGTTGATGTGAAGAATATTTGTTGGTCTGTGGTGTGTAATGACGAGCAACCAGAAGCTGCACTTGACACATTTATGAAATTCCTTATCCTAGTTACTAATAAGCATGCACCCATTAAGAAAATTACTCTAAAAACTGTTAAATCCCTATGGATTGATGAAGAATTGAAAAATTGTATGGTTGAGGGGGATGAGGCAAAAGAGATGGCAAATAGGTCTGGAAACCGATTGGCAAATTGAGAAATCATGTGACTAAACTGAATAAAAAGAAGAAGAAACTACTCTATGAAACAAAGATACATTACATAAAGAATGATAGTAAAAAGCTTTGGAGCACCTTAAATGAAATGTTGGGCAAAAAGGCAAACGCCGCTCC
Organism: Coregonus clupeaformis; assembly: GCF_020615455.1. Lineage (NCBI taxonomy): Eukaryota > Metazoa > Chordata > Actinopteri > Salmoniformes > Salmonidae > Coregonus > Coregonus clupeaformis. The sequence goes on along the minus strand of NW_025533832.1, from coordinate 72,789 downwards.
ATCATTCATTGAATCAGATGGCTCATTCATCACAAAACCCACTGATATTGCCAACTACTTTAATACATTTTTTCATTGGCAAGATTACCAAACTTAGGCATGACATGCCAGCAACAAACGCTGACACTACACATCCAAGTATATCTGACCAAATTATGAAAGACAAGAATTGTAATTTAGAATTCCGTAAAGTAAGTGTGAATGAGCTGATATTTTTCTCGATCAACAATGACAAGCCACCGGGGTCTGACAACTTGAATGGAAAATTACTGAGGATAATAGCGGATGATATTGCCACTCCTATTTGCCATATCTTCAATTTAAGCCTACTTGAAAGTGAGTGCCCTCAGGCCTGGAGGGAAGCAACATTTATTCCCCTACCTAAGAATAGTAAAGCCCCCTTAACTGGCTCAAATAGCCGACCAATCAGCCTGTTACCAACCCTTAGTAAACTTTTGGAAAAAATTGTGTTTGACCAAATAAAATGCTATTTCACAGTAAACAAATTGACAACAGACTTTCAGGACGCTTATAGGGAAGGACATTCAACAAGCACTTACACAAACGACTGATGTCGACTGAAATTAATGATAAAAAGATGGTGGGGGCTGTTTTGTTAGACTTCAGTGCGGATTTTGACATTATCAATCATAGTCTGTTGCTGGATAAATGCATGTGTTTTAGCTTTACACCCCCTGCTATATTGTGGATAAAGAGTTACCTGTCTATCATAACACAGAGGGTGTTATTTAATGGAAGCCTCTCCAACAAAATCCAGGTAGAATCAGGAATTCCCCAGGGCAGCTATCTAGGCCCCTTACTTTTTTCAATCTTTACTAACGACATGTCACTGGCTTTGAGTAAAGCCAGTGTGTCTATGTATGCGGATGACTCAACACTAGACACGTCAGCTACCACAGCGACTGAAATGACAGCAACACTTAGCAAAGAGCTGCAGTTAGTTTCAGAATGGGTGGCAAGGAATAAGTTAGTCCTAAATACACTGCTCAAAAAAATAAAGGGAACACTTAAACAACACATTTACATTTTAGTCATTTAGCAGACGCTCTTATCCAGAGCGACTTACAGGAGCAATTAGGGTTAAGTGCCTTGCTCAAGGGCACATCGACAGATTTTTCACCTAGTCGGCTCAGGGATTAGAACCAGCGACCTTTCGGTTACTGGCACAATGCTCTTAACCACTAATCAAACTGCCCACTTAGGAAGCAACACTGATTGACAATATATTTCACATGCTGTTGTGCAAATGGAATAGACAACAGGTGGAAATTATAGGCAATTAGCAAGACACCCCCAATAAAGGACTGGTTTTGCAGGTGGTGACCATAGACCACTTCTCAGTTCCTATGCTTCCTGGCTGATGTTTTGGTCACTTTTGAATGCTGGCGGTGCTTTCACTCTAGTGGTAGCATGAGACGGAGTCTACAACCCACACAAGTGGCTCAGGTAGTGCAGCTCATCCAGGATGGCACATCAATGCGAGCTGTGGCAAGAAGGTTTGCTGTGTCTGTCAGCGTAGTGTCCAGAGCATGGAGGCGCTACCAGGAGACAGGCCAGTACATCAGGAGACGTGGAGGAGGCCGTAGGAGGGCAACAACCCAGCAGCAGGAATGCTACCTCCGCCTTTGTGCAAGGAGGAGCAGGAGGAGCACTGCCAGAGCCCTGCAAAATGACCTCCAGCAGGCCACAAATGTGCACGTGTCTGCTCAAACGGTCAGAAACAGACTACATGAGGGTGGTATGAGGGCCCGACGTCCACAGGTGTGGGTTGTGCTTACAGCCCAACACCGTGCAGGACGTTTGGCATTTGCCAGAGAACACCAAGATTGGCAAATTCGCCACTGGCGCCCTGTGCTCTTCACAGATGAAAGCAGGTTCACACTGAGCACATGTGACAGACGTGACAGAGTCTGGAGATGCCGTGGAGAACGTTCTGCTGCCTGCAACATCCTCCAGCATGACCGGTTTGGTGGTGGGTCAGTCATGGTGTGGGGTGGCATTTCTTTGGGGGGCCGCACAGCCCCCAATGTGCTCGCCAGAGGTAGCCTGACTGCCATTAGGTACCGAGATGAGATCCTCAGACCCCTTGTGAGACCATATGCTGGTGCGGTTGGCCCTGGGTTCCTCCTAATGCAAGACAATGCTAGACCTCATGTGGCTGGAGTGTGTCAGCAGTTCCTGCAAGAGGAAGGCATTGATGCTATGGACTGGCCCGTCCATTCCCCAGACCTGAATCCAATTGAGCACATCTGGGACATCATTTCTCGCTCCATCCACCAACGCCACGTTGCACCACAGACTGTCCAGGAGTTGGCGGATGCTTTAGTCCAGGTCTGGGATGAGATCCCTCAGGACACCATCCGCCACCTCATCAGGAGCATGCCCAGGCGTTGTAGGGAGGTCATACAGCCACGTGGAGGCCACACACACTACTGAGCCTCACTTTGACTTGTTTTAAGGACATTACATCAAAGTTGGATCAGCCTGTAGTGTCCAAATCCAGACCTCCATGGGTTGATAAATTTGATTTCCATTGATAATTTTTGTGTGATTTTGTTGTCAGCACATTCAACTATGTAAAGAAAAAAGTATTTAATAAGATTATTTCATTCATTCAGATCTAGGATGTGTTATTTTAGTTTTCCCTTTATTTTTTTGAGCAGTGTATTTAAAAAACTAAAAGCATTGTATTTGGGACAAATCATTTACTAAACCCTAAACCTCAACTAAATCTTGCAATGAGTAATGTGGAAAATGAGCAAGTTGAGGAGACTAAATTGCTTGGAGTAACTCTGGATTGTAAACTCTCATGGTCAAAACCTATTGATACAACAGTAGCTAGGATGGGGAGAAGTCTTTCTATAATAAAGCGCTGCTCTGCATTCTTAACAGCACTATCAACAAGGCAGGTCCTATAGGCCCTAGTTTTGTCGCACCTGGACGACTGTTCAGTCGTGTAGTCAGGTGCCACAAAGAGGCACTTAGGAAAATTGCAGTTGGCTCAGAACAGGGCAGCACAGCTGGCCCTTGGATGTACACAGAGAGCTAACATTAATAATATGCATGTCAATCTCTCCTGGCTCAAAGCGGAGGAGAGATTGACTTCATCACTACTTGTATTATTGAGCGGTATTGACATGTTGAATGAACCAAGCTGTCTGTTTGAACTACTGGCACACAGCTCGGACATCCATGCATACCCTACAAGACATGCCACCAGAGGTCTCTTCATAGTCTCCAAGTCAAGAACAGACTATGGGAGGCACACAGTACTACATAGAGCCATGACTACATGGAACTCTATTCCACATCAAGTAACTCATGCCAGCAGTAAAATTAGATTTAAAAAACAGATAAAAATACACTTTATTGAACAGCGGGAACTGTGAAGCAACACAAACATAGACACATGCATACAAACACACGATAACATACGCACTATACACACATGTACACATGGATTTTGTGTTATAGATATGTGGTAGTAGAGTAGAGACCTGAGGGCACACACTTAATATGTTGTGAAATCTGTTATGAATGTAATGTTTTTAAAATGTATAACTGCCTTAATTTTGCTGGACCCCAGGAAGAGTAATGGGGATCCATAATAAATACAAATACAAAATACAGCAGTTTGACTATAGATCCAACTTCTATCTAATGGTCGTCAGACCTGGTTAAAATGTACCTGATTTAGATAAGAGTTTGCAGTCTGGGGACTAATCCATTGCTTTTTATCTGCACAGGCTTTTTACTGTATGTGCATGGAAGCAAGTTTTGAAGCATAGAAAGGATAAATAGAAAACAACTGAATAAATTGAAAACAACATATGGATTTTATACAAATCTGTCAGCATGATAGTGCCAGTAGCTAGCTAAATAAACAATGGCAAATCAGTGACATGACATTGGTGCTATAGCTACTCCAAGTTGACCTGTGTAGAAGAGGTCATTTGGATCTTGAAAGGGCTTAAGTGCGGTCGAGGAGCTGTTCTTTTCATGATTTATTCATTGAAGAGATCCGGACATATTTCACCCATGGATGGTTAAGTCTGAGGATACACAGTAAGACAAGTCAAGCAGCTTCTGAAGTCCGTCATGTTTCGCCAGGGAGATGGTCTTCAAAGCATCAATGACTGATTTCCTTTTCAAAGGCCTTAGTTCAAACACAGTTGGCTTTTGGTAGTCTCCTGGCTTACTGTAGGTAATGGAGATGTGTGGTTTGTTTTGGTCATTTGCTGGTATTTAGCCCCCTATATGAATACATTAGGGTGACTTTCTACATATTTTGTGTCGTTATGTTGGATAAGTTGCTTGAGGTGTAGTTGCTGGGGCAGTTTTCCCTTTTTAGATACTTTCTGTTGTTTTTGAAACACCTGCCTGCATCTTGGGTACGAAGAGTGTTGGTAGAAAGTGCGTTTTGGGGGATGGACTTTTTTCCAGTGTGGCTTAGCTGTGTTGTACCAACAGTTTACATAACAACTTGATTTCCTCTGAGAGGTTTTCTCTCCCACCGTATTCCCCCTCTCCTTCTCTCTCCCTCTGTCTCTCTCACACTCTCGCCCTCCCTTTCTCGACCTCCCCCACTGTCCTTTATTTCTCTCATTCTGACTCATTTCTTTGGGTCTATTTTTATCTCTCCCTCCACATCTCTCTCCTATCTTTCTCTCTCTCTCTCCCTCTCCCTCTCTTTCCCACTCCACTGTAAGTATTCAATGTTCTGATGCACATTATGAGTGAATGTACACAAAAACTGTGGCACAGGGAGAACGCGAGAGAGCTGGACGCATCAGGGACATCATAGTAGGGAGACTGTTTCTTTTTTTTCTCAGATTTTTCTGTGTTGTGGTCTGTGTTGTGGTCTGTGTTGTGGTCTGTGTTGTGGTCTCTGTTGTGGTCTCTGTTGTGGTCTCTGACATTCCCTTTGTGTCATTCTGTATCTGTCTCTTCAGACAGTGTTTGTGTTCGTCTGTGTAAATGTATAAGTGAATGTGGGCGGGTATGGCGGGCAAGCGTCAGAGACAATTTTATCCACGTGTTGCTTTGTGCCTTATGCATGTATGGCTGTCAATAGAAACATAGCTTTGTTGTCCAAGAAATATCATGATAACACTATTGTCATTATGCTGAAATCTAATGTAATCCAGTGAAACTCTAATTGAATGCTAATGTGTTGACTTCTTTAGATGACAATTAGACCCATAGTGAGACTAGCAGCACATTGTTTTTTGATGTGACCTCTTTTCAAGCTCACAGAACACAGAATTTATGAGTACAGACGGAATGCTTTGGCATGAAAAGCAGAATGGTTGCGTGCTGTTTCTCAACTTTTCAGAATCAGATATGCTCAAGTGTAGCTTAGAAAAACTCCACGGTTAGATTTGTTAGTGAGATTGTAGGGAGCTATAAACAGTGGGTAGTCCCTTTAGTTGAAGAAGTGTATACCGACATTCAAATGGAAAATATTGACAGTGGTTGCATTTTTTGGGGGCCATATGGTACCAGTTGCCTTGTTGACTTAATCATCCCCCTAATCAAATCAAATCAAATTGTATTTATCACATGCTTTGTAAACAACAGGTATAGACTAACAGTGAAATGCTGACTTACGGGCCCTTCCCAAAAAATGCAGAGAGAAAAAAAAGAGAAATAATAGAAACATACACAATGAGTAACAATAACTTGGCTATATACACGGGGTACCAGTACTGAGTCAATGTGCAGGACTATGATGTAGATATGTACATATACAGTAGGTAGGGATAAAGTGACTAGGTAACAGGATAGATAATAAACAGTAACAGCAGCATATGTGATGAGTCAAAGAGATGCAAAAAAGGGTCAATGCAGATAGTTAAATAGTTAACCAATAGCTACACGGACTAACTATTTAGCAGTCTTATGGCATGGGGGTAGAAGCTGTTCAGGGTCCTGTTGGTTCCAGACTTGGTGCATCGGTACCGCTTTGCCGTGCGATAGCAGAGAGAACCGTCCATGACTTGGGTGGCTGGAGTCTTTGACAATTTTTAGGGCCTTCCTCTGACACCCCCTGGTATAGAGGTCCTGGATGGCAGGGAGCTCGGCCCCAGTGATGTACTGGGCCGTACGCACTACCCTCCGTAGCGCCTTGCGGTCAGATGCCAAGCAGTTGCCATAGCAAGCGGTGATGCAGCCAGTCAAGATGATCTCAATGGCACAGCTGTATAACATTTTGAGGATCTGAGGGCCCATGCCAAATCTTTTCAGCCTCCTGAGGGGGAAGAGGCGTTGTCATGCCCTCTTCATGACTGTGTTGGTGTGTGTGGACCATGATAATTCCTTAGTGATGTGGACACAGAGGAACTTGAAGCTGTCAACCTGCTCCACTACAGCACCGTCGATGTAGATGGAGAAGTGCTCGGCCCTCCTTATCTATAGTCTACGATGGTAGGATAGTCTCGAACGGACCTCATCCAGTTTATTCTCCAGTGATTTATCCACTCTCCGACGTAGTCTCGTCAGGTATCCCGCACGCCGGCCTCTAAAGCGGCATCTCCTCCTTCTTCGAGCGTCGGGGATTTGGGCCTGGTCTGGGATAATCAATATGTCTTTCGCCTCCGACTCATTGAAGTCCTCGTCCAAAATCGAAGTTGGTGATAGCTGTTTTGATGTCCAGAAGCTCTTTTCGGTCATAGGAAACGATAGAGGAAACATTATGTACCAACAAATTTAAGATCAGCTCCAATATTTTTTTACAATTGGTCAGGAGCTCGTAAAACAGCCGCTATTCCCTCCATCGCCATTCTTTCAACATCACGACCTGCTTAGTATTGGTAATGTTTTTTCTACCTCAAATGTGGTTTAATGTACAGTATGATCGTTAGGGAACATAAATAAGTGGTCTAAGATAGCTGTTGAATGAGCACATGAGAATACGGACGCAAATAATGATATCAGACTATAATCCCCCATCGCAGGAATCCGTCTCGCAAAGTTATCACAAATACATCCTGATTTGATTCAGTAAGTATAGTAAGTATATTACATATGTATATTCATATTATATAAGTATATTATATGTAGCTGTTTGGCTGTGGGAGAGTTACCCTTTATAACCACAGTTCAGAATGCTGTGTACTGTATCCTTGATGCTGTGTAATGTAATGTATAGGACTCACTCTGCTCCTCTCACTGTGTCTCTGCTCCCCACCCAGAACGCGCCTGATGCAGAGCTTCAAAGAGTCCCACTCCCATGAGTCCTTGCTGTCTCCCAGCAGCGCAGCCGAGGCGCTGGACCTCACCCTGGACGAGGACGCCATCATCAAGCCTGTCCACTCCAGCATCCTGGGACAGGAGTACTGCTTCGAGGTGAGGCTGACACGACACACACACACAATGAACACAGATAGCGCTACTAATTAAACCTGGGTTCAAATACTATTTGAAATCATTTCAAATAATTTTGCTGGGCTTGATTGAGCTTGCCTGTTGCAATGGAACCAATAGAAGAAGAGAAAGTTAAAATCCCACCCATCTGCCACTCCAGGCAGGCTAAAGCAAACACAAAAAGTATCTGAAAGATTTCAAATAGAATTTGAACCCAGGTCTGTCTACTATTGTTACTAATACTACTAATGTTGGGTAGAAGTCTCTCCATTGGCATCAACATAAGGATTTATTGAATAAGGCTGTGATTTTAAAATATTGTTATCTGTGGAAAAGATATCAAAGAGAAAGCCAACAAGCAGCTCGAAATGAGCTCATGTCCCAAGTTGATTTGTCACAGAAATTTGTTGTGAAAACGGCTTTCACTGCATGGCTCACTTTCCCATAGCCGACGTGTACATGACACAAGTCTCTATGATTAAAGGACGTTGTTATGCCACTTGTCATCTTCTCCCAAGTTGCTAATGGTTGTGGCTGTTGATGTTACCGTTGGTAACCTCAGGTGACTACGGCTTCGGGAACCAAGTGCTTTGCATGTCGCTCGGGTGCAGAGAGAGACAAATGGATCGAGAATCTTCAGAGAGCTGTCAAACCCAACAAGGTGGGGAAACAAAGACGAGAAATTAAGTTACTTCTCTGTCTGTCAGTGCTTCTCTCCTTCTCCCCTGTCTTCAATATGTCTGTTTCAATATGAGCATTTCCTCATTTTGTGTACTGTAACCTCCATTTGCTCTCTGTTTGTCTATATCTGTAATGTACAGTCATCAAATACAGTACATATTAATACACAGCACTTCTACACTCTATCATCCGAGTAAAATAAAGAACTAAGAAGAAGCAAACTCAGCACTTTAGATGCGGTTGATTAAAACAGATCTTCTAATTTCAGCTCAGCTTGATCTCCTAGGTCTGAGTAATAGGCCCTTTCCCTCCCCCCCTCTCTCTTATCAAAAAGGGGAAACATGCGCGAGACAGATAACTGCTCTTGATGGCAGCTAGGGAGCTGCAGTATTAAGGCAAACGGAGAGGAAACATCAGCCTGAGTGGATTGACTCATCCAGATGCTGTGACTGCAGGGTTCCTGGCTGAATCACGGGGCTCCAAGGACTTGACACGGGGGCTCCGAAATATCCTCAGCACCATCATGAATCTCCAACCAGATACATGATGTGAGAGATAAGACGAGGTGCGATGTCGATAGAGACCAGGATGTTCATTAAGTTTCGTAACCATCGCTGGGCAGACAGACGCTCTTGATTCTTCTTCCTATTGAAATTCATTATGAACGGTTGAAAGGGTTGTATCGGCGGACATCCACATTGATTGTCAGGCGGCATACCTATGGAGTACTTAAGAACTAACAACTTTGGAAAATTGCTGATATACTTAGCAATCTAAATTCGGTATTAAGAGCAGAGTTTAGCCGGTGCCGAGCGATCCAGTGGCATTTCAGACAAGTTTAAATGACTCACCCCTGACTAAAACATCACTCTGTGCAATCTACACGCTCCCCTCCCATTGGGATTTCAGATATAGTTGGCTCTTTGTAATCATGTTCAGAAAATGCAGCTCTCTGCTGCAACATTACCAATCACACATCCACTTCTCTCATGCCTCCAGTATACATGTATCACCATCCGTATGTGAGCATATTGTTCTTAACCCACTCAACCATCCCTCTCTCTTTGGCTTTCTTTTTCCCTTTGGTTTTCTTTCCTCCCTGTTCTGCCTTGTCCTTTTGCCACCCTCTCATTGCCCCTCTTCAGGACAACAGTCGGAGGGTGGACAACGTGCTGAAACTCTGGATCATCGAGGCGCGGGAGCTTCCGGCCAAGAAGCGTTACTACTGCGAACTTTGTCTGGACGACATGCTTTACGCACGCACCACCAGCAAGCCCCGGACTGACACCGTGTTCTGGGGCGAGCACTTTGAGTTCAACAACTTGCCAGCCGTCCGCAACCTACGCCTTCATCTCTACAAGGAGACTGACAAGAAGAGACGCAAGGTGAAGGGACAACTCTCTCACCAGTGTGCAAAACTGGATAAAACTGGTTGAAATTACATTCTTGTAGACTGGTTAAAGCACTGCTGTGTTTTAATGATAGCAGCTTGCCCAATGATTAAGATGGATAAATATACTTTAGTTACATTACTATCCTCTTTTTGTCCTCTTTCTTAATGGCCCAGGCCCCAAAACTCTTGTCCACAAAATCCCACTTATGCTATATTTCCCCTCTTCTATCAGGAAAAGAGCACATACCTGGGACTGGTCAGTATCCCTATCTCCAGCATCACGGGCCGACAGTTTGTGGAGCAGTGGTACCCCGTCATCCAGCCTAGCGTCCTGGCCAAGGGGCAAGCAGGGGGCAAGATCATCAATGCCTCCCTACGCCTCAAGTCCCGCTACCAGACCATGAGCATCCTGCCCATGGAGCTGTACAAGGAGTTTGCGGAGTATGTCACCAATAACTACCGGACTCTGTGTGCGGTGCTGGAGCCTCTACTGAGCGTGAAGAGTAAAGAAGAGGTGGCCTGTGCGCTGGTCCACATACTACAGAGCACAGGGAAAGCAAAGGTAAGTATTGGCATGAAACATTAAATAAATTGTTACTTCAATAGTGCACGGTACAATGCAAGGTCATATTCCCGTATACACCCCACTGTATCCTGTGAATATACCAAATAAATGTTGTTTTTGATTTGATAACATAATATTGATGGAATATGAGTACATTATAGTGAGAATGTATGCACCGTTTATAAATTCAACCACCTCAAATCACCATGCTGTCACGCTGATTAATGATTTGGAGACAGGCGCAGGAATACGGGGATGAAGCCCAAACCAAACACGTATATATACACTACCGTTCAAATTTTTTGTCCATTAAAATAACATCAAAATGATCAAAAATACAGTGTAGACATGGTTCATGTTGTAAATGGCTATTGTAGCTGGAAACGGCTGATTTTTTATGGAATATCTACATAGGCCCATTATCAGCAACCATCAGTCCTGTGTTCCAATGGCACGTTGTGTTTGCTAATCCAAGTTTATCCTTTTTTTTAAACTAATTGATCATTAGAAAACACTTTTGCAATTATGTTAGCACAGCTGAAAACTGTTGTGCTGATTAAAGCAGCAATAAAACTGGCCTTCTTGAGACTAGTTGAGTATCTGGAGCATTAGCAATTGTGGGTTCGATTACAGAATCAAAATGGCCAGAAACAAAGAACTTTCTTCTGAAACTCGTCAGTCTATTCTTGTTCTATGAAATGAAGGCTATTCCATGCGAGAAACTGCCAAGAAACTGAAGATCTCGTACAACGCTGTGTACTACTCCCTTCACAGAACAGCGCAAACTGGCTCTAACAAGAATAGAAAGAGGAGTGGGAGGCCCCAGTGCACAACTGAGCAAGAGGACAAATACATTAGAGTGTCTAGTTTGAGAAACAGACACCTCACAGGTCCTCAACTGGCAGCATCATTAAATAGTACCCGCAAAACACCAGTCTCAACGTCAACAGTGAAGAGGCGACTCCGGGATGCTGACCTTCTAGGCAGAGTTGCAAAGAAAAAGCCATATCTCAGACTGGCCAATAAAAATAAAAGATTAAGATGGGCAAAAGAACACAGACACTGGACAGAGGAAGATTGGAAAAAAGTGTTATGGACAGACGAATCGAAGTTTGAGGTGTTCGGATCACAAAGAAGAACATTTGTGAGACGCAGACCAAATGAAAAGATGCTGGAGGAGTGCTTGATGCCATCTGTCAAGCATTGTGGAGGCAATGTGATGGTCTGTGGGTGCTTTGGTGGTGGTAAAGTGGGAGATTTGTACAGGGTAAAGGCTATCGCTCCATTTTGCAACGCCATGCCATACCCTGTGGACGGCGCTTGATTGGAGACAATTTCATCCTACAATAGGACAATGACCCAAAGCACAGCTCCAAACTATGCAATAACTATTTAGGGAAGAAGCAGTCAACTGGTATTCTGTCTATAATGGAGTGGCCAGCACAGTCACAGGATCTCAACCCTATTGAGCTGTTGTGTGAGCAGCTTGACCATATGGTACGTAAGAAGTGCCCATCAAGCCAATCCAACTTGTGGGAGGTGTTTCAGGAAGCATGGGGTGAAATCTCTTCAGATTACCTCAACAAATTGACAACTAGAATGCCAAAGGTCTGCAAGGCTGTAATTGCTGCAAATGGAGGATTATTTGATGAAAGCCAAGTTTGAAGGACACAATCATTATTTATATTAAAAATCATTATTTCTAACCTTGTCAATGACTACATTTCCTATGCATTTTTCTATATTTCCTATTCAAACTCATTTCATGTATGTTTTCATGGAAAACAAGGAAATGTCTAAGTGACCCCAAACTTTTGAACGGTAGTGTATATTACACAGGGATGTAACCCAAACAAAAGAGCGAGGTGTGAACCTTTAAACAATACACGGGACGAAACCTGTAATACCAAGAGCACAATCTCTAAACAATACACGGGACAAGACCCGTAATAGCAAGAGCACAATCTCTAAACAATACACGGGACGAGACCCGTAATACCAAGCGCACAATAAACGGTACTCACGAGACCAACGGACATGGGACAATAATCGACAAGGACAATGGGGAACAGAGGGCACATACAGTTGACGTCGGAAGTTTACATACACTTAGGTTGGAGTCATTAAAACTTGTTTTTCAACCACAACACACATTTCTTGTTAACAAACTATAGTTTTGGTAAGTCGGTTAGGACATCTACTTTGTGCATGACACAAGTCATTTTTCCAACAATTGTTTACAGAAATATTATTTTACTTATATTTCACTGTATCACAATTCCAGTGGGTCAGAAGTTTACATATACTAAGTTGACTGTGCCTTTAAACAGTTTGGAAAATTCCAGAAAAGGATGTCATGGCTTTAGAAGCTTCTGATAGGCTAATTGACATCATTTTAGTCAATTGGAGGTGTACCTGTGGATGTATTTCAAGGCCTACTTTCAAACTCAATGCCTCTTTGCTTGACATCCTGGGAAAATCAAAAGAAATCAGCCAAGACCTCAGAAAAAAAATTGTAGACCTCCACAAGTCTGGTTCATCCTTGGGAGCAATTTCCAAACGCCTGAAGGTACCACGTTCATCTGTACAAACAATAGTACGCAAGTATAAACACCATGGGAACATGCAGCCGTCATACCGCTCAGGAAGGAGACGCGTTCTGTCTCCTAGAGATGAACGTACTTTGGTGCAAAAAGTGCAAATCAATCCCAGAACAACAGCAAAGGACCTTGTGAAGATGCTGGAGGAAACAGGTACAAAAGTATCTATATCCACAGTAAAACGAGTCCTATATCGACATAACCTGAAAGGCCGCTCAGCAAGGAAGAAACCAATGCTCCAAAACCGCCATAAAAAAGCCAGACTACGGTTGCAACTGCACATGGGAACAAAGATCGTACTTTTTGGAGAAAAGTCCTCTGATCCGATAAAACAAAAATAGAACTGTTTGGCCATAATGACCATCGTTATGTTTGGAGGAAAAAGGGGATGGCTTGCAAGCCGAAGAACACCATCCCAACATTGAAGCACGGGGGTGGCAGCATCATGCTGTGGGGGTGCTTTGCTGCAGGATTCACAAAATAGATGGCATCATGAGGATGGAAAATGATGTGGATATATTGAAGCAACATCTCAAGACATCAGTCAGGAAGTTAAAGCTTGGTCGCAAATGGGTCTTCCAAATGGACAATGACCGCAAGCATACTTCCAAAGTTGTGGTAAAATGGCTTAAGGACAACAAAGTCAAGGTATTGGAGTGGCCATCACAAAGCCCTCACCTCAATCCTATAGAAACTTTGTGGGCAGAACTGAAAAAGCATGTGCGAGCAAGGAGGCCTACAAACCTGACTCAGTTACACCAGCTCTGTCAGGAGGAATGGGCCAAAATGCACCTAACTTATTGTGGGAAGCCAAATAAATCAAATCAAATCAAATTGTATTTGTCACATGCACCGAATACAACAGATGTAGACCTTACAGTAAAATGCTTACTTACAAGCCCTTAACCAACAATGCAGTTTTAAGAAAGAATACCAAAAAAAATCACACTAAAAAATACAATATAAAATAATACGAAATAAAAGTAACAAATAATTAAAGAGCAGCAGTAAAAATAACAATAGCGAGGCTATATACAGGGGGTACCGGTACCGAGTCAATGTGCGGAGGCACCGGTTAGTCAAGGTAATTGAGGTAATATGTACATAAGTCAGTGTCATAACAGTGTCCTTTACATACATAGGATGTGGTGTTTTGCTGTAACCACTGTAACATGTGTCATGCTAATGTAACCATCATATTACTTGATGGCCCATGGTCTACCAATATTATGTCATGCAGATGAGCAATTGTTTACTTGGCTGACCATGCTGGATATTCATTCAGTCCTTCAAGTTGGGCAGTTCACGGTAGGACTCAATGCCATGCTATGTAGGCAATGTGCTGAACAGGGAAACATAGCTTCTGTTGGTCGATTACCAATCAAATAATTATTGAATCACAAAACATAACAAAAAATTCCATAGCATTTCTTACCTCTCTTTTGGTGTTGATTTTTCCACAACCACAACTTCTACAACCTCAGGTTCCCTCGAAATCAGACTGTGTCCACCAGTATCTCCCTGAGAAATACATGTTTGTGTGATGTCACTGTACCGAATGTATAGCTAGATGCATTGTTTGGGGTGGTCCTGGGTTGAAAATGCTGTCGACCACATAGCTAGCTAGCATTATCTTCTACAAACCAAACACACTATCATGTCAACAATCTGCATATCTAGCTATAGGTAGCTAGCTAACATTAGCTAGTTGAAATAAAGGCATTGGGCATCTTGTGTGGTTTATGCAGTGTAGCTGTCGTTAGATTCCTTTGAGGACAAAACAGTTTGAATACAGAAGATGTCAGCTAGCTAGCTAAGTAGCCGTGTTAGCTAGCTTGAACACACTAATGTTAGCAGCTAATGTAGCTAAAAAACGCAGGCAAAAAATTCATCCCAACACTTACCTACCTGTCCATGAGAATGGTTGCCATTTCAGTGTCACTCTTCTACCTTTCAAAATTAATTCCAATGTCTATCCGGTTTCTGGATTGGTCATGAGCAGTGTTCTTCTCGCTTCTTTTTCTCTTTCGGGGTCGAGTTGATACAGATCCAAGAATCGAGAATGATGCTTGTTTCTGTCAACATTTTCTGAAAACGCTGACCCTGCTACCAGGAAAGTTAATCTGCAAACAAGTTAGCTAGCTTGTTGGCTTCATCTGCTCTGTGTTTGTTTCTGGTGGCTGTAGCTTGCAAGTGACTTTCACTTCCTCTCCAGCTCCGGAGAAATGGCAGCAGGGTTGTTTGAGTAGGCAGGATTTAGCACAAAGACACACCTTGCCCAGAAGGCCAGCCCAAGGCGGCTCAGGGCTCAATCCCCTTGTTTTCGTTCAAAGTGAAAACACAACATAAGAAGTGGGGCGGCATGGGGGCACCCATGACCTGCAGATTCCATCTTCAAGGCAATATGAACTACAAAATGAACATTAGTTTGACTACTTCTTGGTTTTCTTACCAAACCATAAGCCAAAACAGATTGAAACAGAAGGAACATTAAACATAACAAATTACACTCTGACCTCCGGAAAGGCGTTATATCCTCAAAATAGAATTTGAGAGTACCCAATAGATTGTAATTGCTATAGAAAGCCTATGCTATGTTGATATTTCTGTTTTGTTTTTTTCCCAGGATTTTCTTTCAGACATGGCGATGTGTGAGGTAGATAGATTCATTGACCGAGAACACCTTATCTTCAGAGAGAACACTCTGGCCACCAAAGCCATAGAAGAGTACCTCAAGCTGATTGGACATAAGTACCTCAAGGATGCAATAGGTGTGACCGTCAAATGCTTCACATTAATCACTCAATACATGTTGTTGGACTGTTCTTGCTGTGATGTATCCAGTATCTTTCTGTGTTTGCCTAATGGTCGGTGATATTGTGTTTGTTTCAGGGGAGTTCATAAGGGCACTGTACGAATCAGAGGAGAACTGCGAGGTGGACCCCATGAGGACACCACCCTCTGTCCTTCCAGATCACCAAGCCAATCTCCGCATGTGCTGCGAACTGGCACTCTGCAAAATCGTCAACTCCCATTGGTCAGTAGTTGGCATATATGAGTGCTTACAGTTGTTTTCATTCATGTAGGATTACTCCTGGCCTACAGCACCCAAAGACATATTTACAGAATTTGGATTGTTGAGCACACCAGATTTGCCTTCAGTAGTTGGCATACACTGCCTGAATAAAACAGAATATCCTATCAAATGAGAATAACACACTGTATATTTGTATCTCTCTGCAGTGTGTTCCCTCGAGAGTTGAAGGAGGTGTTTGCCTCGTGGAGGGTGCGCTGTGCGGAGAGGGGGAGGGAGGACATCGCAGACCGCCTAATTAGCGGCTCCCTTTTCCTGCGCTTCCTGTGTCCGGCTGTCATGTCCCCCTCCCTGTTCAACTTGACCCAGGAGTACCCAGACGAGCAGACGTCACGCACGCTCACCCTCATCTCCAAAGTGGTGCAGAACCTGGCCAACTTCTCCAAGTCAGTTCATTAATTCAAAACAACTCATAATGTTATGCTTATGCTAAAACTTTTGTAATATTTTGAGTCTTTTTCCCGGGCACAGACTAAACCTAGTCCTGGACTAAAAAGCATGCTCAATGTAGATTCTTCATTGAAAGTGCTTATTAGTTATTAATCCAGGATTGGGCTAATTCTGTGTCCGGGAAACCAGCCAATGATGTAATCTCTGTGAGTATACAGCATTTTGACTCTTCCTCCTATACCCCACTCTTTCTTCTTCTTCTCTCTCCCTCAGGTTTGGCATGAAAGAGGAGTACATGTGCTTCATGAATGAGTTCTTAGAGATGGAGTGGGGCTCCATGCAGCAGTTCCTCTATGAGATCTCCAACCTGGACAGTGTGAGCAACGCGGGGGGCTTCGAGGGCTACATCGACCTGGGCAGGGAGCTGTCCATACTGCACAGCCTCCTCTGGGAGGTCATGGCCCAGCTCAGCAAGGTAGGGAGGATCAGGGTAAATATTAACAATACAACCGCTACAATATATGACCAATAAAGAAGTATAAGTTACAGATAACCAATGTAGGGTTATTCAATAATGTCCAATATGGAATCAGTACAATAAAATAACTATGTATGGTCTTGACAACCCAGTAATCTGAATGTTTGAGACAGTAGAATAAACGGAATGATTAAGTGCACTTGCAATTTTCAAAGATAAGATACTTAAAATTATCAACCACACTTTTTAACCATTTGAATTATTTTCCTATTGTCATTGCTAACTTGTATTCATGTCAGTCTTCTAACCCTAACCCACAGGATGCCATTATCAAACTGGGTCCCTTGCCCCGCCTCTTGAATGACATCAGCATGGCCCTGCGTAACCCCCACCTGCAGAGGCAGCCCAGCCATCAGAACCAGACAGATAGAGTCCATGAGAGACAGACGGAGAGGCTGCTCTCACGACCCAGCTTCAACAGGGGAGTCTCCTCGGAGTTCCAGAATCTCATGATGAAGGATCTCAATAGGTAGTGCCCTGGCTTTATTTAACCCTATTGGCTTGTTTCCTGGACACAGGTTAAGTATAGTCCTGGACTGAAAAGCACTTTGAATGGAGAATTTCCATTGAACATACTTTTTAGTCTTGGATTAGGTTTAATCTGTTTTGGGGAAACCAGCCCTAGGAGGATGGTTGGTTGGTGCATTTATCATGGCCAATGTTAAAGTTTTGCCTTTCCCGCCATAAGGCTGTGGTTGTGTTGTTCCTTTTGTGCTAAATCCTAACTTGTAATACACCTACAGTGGGGGAAAAAAGTATTTAGTCAGCCACCAATTGTGCAAGTTCTCCCACTTAAAAAGATGAGAGAGGCCTGTAATTTTCATCATAGGTATACGTCAACTATGATAGACAAATTGAGGAAAAAAAATCCAGAAAATCACATTGTAGGATTTTTAATGAATTTATTTGCAAATTATGGTGGAAAATAAGTATTTGGTCACCTACAAACAAGCAAGATTTCTGGCTCTCACAGACCTGTAACTTCTTCTTTAAGAGGCTCCTCTGTCCTCCACTCATTACCTCTATTAATGGCACCTGTTTGAACTTATCAGTATAAAAGACACCTGTCCACAACCTCAAACAGTCACACTCCAAACTCCACTATGGCCAAGACCAAAGAGCTGTCAAAGGACACCAGAAACAAAATTGTAGACCTGCACCAGGCTGGGAAGACTGAATCTGCAATAGGTAAGCAGCTTGGTTTGAAGAAATCAACTGTGGGAGCAATTATTAGGAAATGGAAGACATACAAGACCACTGATAATCTCCCTCGATCTGGGGCTCCACGCAAGATCTCACCCCGTGGGGTCAAAATGATCACAAGAATGGTGAGCAAAAATCCCAGAACCACACGGGGGGACCTAGTGAATGACCTGCAGAGAGCTGGGACCAAAGTAACAAAGCCTACCATCAGTAACACACTACGCCGCCAGGGACTCAAATCCTGCAGTGCCAGACGTGTCCCCCTGCTTAAGCCAGTACATGTCCAGGCCCGTCTGAAGTTTGCTAGAGTGCATTTGGATGATCCAGAAGAGGATTGGGAGAATGTCATATGGTCAGATGAAACCAAAATATAACTTTTTGGTAAAAACTCAACTCGTCGTGTTTGGAGGACAAAGAATGCTGAGTTGCATCCAAAGAACACCATACCTACTGTGAAGCAAGTGAGTGGAAACATCATGCTTTGGGGCTGTTTTTCTGCAAAGGGACCAGGACGACTGATCCGTGTAAAGGAAAGAATGAATGGGGCCATGTATCGTGAGATTTTGAGTGAAAACCTCCTTCCATCAGCAAGGGCATTGAAGATGAAACGTGGCTGGGTCTTTCAGCATGACAATGATCCCAAACACACCGCCCGGGCAACGAAGGAGTGGCTTCGTAAGAAGCATTTCAAGGTCCTGGAGTGGCCTAGCCAGTCTCCAGATCTCAACCCCATAGAAGATCTTTGGAGGGAGTTGAAAGTCCGTGTTGCCCAACGACAGCCCCAAAACATCACTGCTCTAAAGAAGATCTGGATGGAGGAATGGGCCAAAATACCAGCAACAGTGTGTGAAAACCTTGTGAAGACTTACAGAAAACGTTTGACCTGTGTCATTGCTAACAAAGGGTATATAACAAAGTATTGAGAAACTTTTGTTATTGACCAAATACTTATTTTCCACCATAATTTGCAAATAAATTCATTTAAAATCCTACAATGTGATATTCTGGATTTTTTTTTCTAATTTTGTCTGTCATAGTTGACGTGTACCTATGATGAAAATTACAGGCCTCTCTCATCTTTTTAAGTGGGAGAACTTGCACAATTGGTGGCTGACTAAATACTTTTTTCCCCCACTGTATAACCTTGTCATCGTCTTCTCCAATCTGTTGCTATGTGTTGTTACCTTAAGCTCCATAGATATCACTCGCTTGCCTTCCCCTACCTCTGGTGTGTCCAGTGGGGGGATCATGCCATCTCGTGCTCATGCTCAGCTGAGTTTCCAAGAGCGCGATCACCCACATCGAGCCTCCAAAGACGTTTTCTATGTAACCCGCCCTCCCTTGGCCCGATCCAGCCCTGCCTACTGCACCAGTAGCTCCGATATAACCGAGCCAGACCACAAGGTTAGTTGAATTCTAGAGTTTTGATAGCATTAAGATCTATTAGGAGCCATGTTCTACAGGAAACTATGTAAACTGCACATCTCCTTTCCATGTGGTAGCCAAGTCTGGCAGATGACTGCAGGATAGTATGGCAGCTGTACGCTCATAGGAAAATGATGCATGTACCTTAGTGGTAAGTCATGGGACATGCAATTCAGGCATACAACCACCCCTCTCAATAGATAACACACTTAATCAACTTATTGGCACTTTAGAATTGGGCACACAAGGACGTTAGCTATATCAATCTAGTCTAGGTGCTCAGTGTCAATAAAGTGTATATCTATGATGGACCTCCAGGACTCCACATTGAACAGCGTGTCTAACCTGCAGTCGGTGGCCATGCTCAACTCCTCCCAGGCCTCCATCACCGGCATGGGCAGCTTCGGAGGGCTCAGCAGCCAGGGTGGCGGAGGCCTGGGCTCGGGCCTGAGCGGCCAGCTCCGGGCCGGGGGCCGCCTCTCGGCCGGCTCGGGGGGATCCAGCATGTCAGGGGGCCTCCGGCTGAGCCAGTTGAGCCAGATGGGTACCACCACCGACTCGCTGTCCCAGCAGCAGCAGCAGCAGGCCGCCGCCCTGAGATACCCGCTCTCCTTCCAGAACCCCCTATTTCACCTGGCCACCGGCACCGCAGATGGACCCCACCTCCACCACCAGCACAGCAGGGCCCATCTCCCGCCGCCCCTGCTCCTGGCCCCGGAGCCTGACCCCGGTGGCTCACACCAGGCCTACATCCCCCAGTTCGCCCACGGGGGGTTCTCCCGCAGCGAGGACCTGTCCACCCTGAGGACCGGGGCAGGGCACCTGGGGCAGCCAGCCATTATCCACTCACACAGCTATAGTGACGACTACAGCAGGGCTGATTACGCACGGCGGCAACTGTCCATGCACGGGCAGGTATGGATTAACCTAAGGTCAAGAATGTGTTTACAATCATGCTCTACTTTTGTGCAAATTAGCCTTTTTGTCTCTCCTACTTGATCATAATTTAAGTCAACATTTGTTTGTAGCCTACATGAATAGGATTAGCATAATGTAAACATCTGAAACAGGTTTAAGGCCAGGATAACTTGGTGTTCTCTAATTGTCCTTGTTAGGATAATCTTCAACAGCAACAGCAGATGGGTATGGCCTCTCAGACTGGCACCTCCCACTCTTCCCTGGCCACACCCCCCTCCACAGTCCAGCCCGTGCGCCAGAGCTCCATCGCCCCGCCTCCCGCCCAACGCGTCAAATCACAGACCTCCCATCAGCTGTCCGTCAGTGCGGCTGCTGCTCCCACACCATCCGCTAAGACGCGACCGCCCAGTGCCAACCTATCGCCAGAGTCGAACTACGGAGGTCGGCAACAGGCACCACGGCAACAGCTGTCGGTCAAAGATAACACAGCTCCTGGACTGCCCCACCAGCAGAGCTCTGTCAGGGAGAGCCAGGTCCCCCAGGGGCCACAGGTTGGCACTACAACAACCATACAGCAATCACAGCAGCAGCAACAACAACAACAACCACAGCAACAGCACCTGCTCAAACCTTCCATCAGCAAACAGGTATGCAGGCTACTGTACTTTATTGTGTAATTCAATCTACCCTTAAATCTGATAACAAGCTCATAGCTGTCACTGTGTTATTTTCTCTCACTCTGAAAAGAGCATTATATAACAATTCCAACACACCTCTCTTGCACAGTTGTTTCTGACCAACCCCAGAATCCCAGTGACCTGTCTGATTAAATAGGACCAACGGTCACCCCCTCATGTGTGTAGTACACAGTAGCGGTGCGTGGGTAAAATCACTGAGGAAGCCAGAAAAAAAAGCCATATTACAACTTATGTGTTGTGATAATTGCGTTGCTTGCTCTATAACCTGTTAGTTCATATACCTTGACACCGTGATATATAGGCCTAAGGCTGAGACAATAAGAAGACACAGTGGCAGAATAAATTCAACCACACATTTGTTTCATCACAAAACTGGAGAGCAACCTCAGTCCAGTGAAGTCCACAAAGTATATTACATGTAACAAACAGTTACATGACCTACAGCATGGTCAAGCAAGCTAATGTTTCCAACATTTTCGAACCACTAAACAACTATTGATTTAGAACCCTGTAGAGTTACCGCAAGTCGCAAAGAAAACAGGAGAAGTGACAACTAAAAGATACCAAAAACAATTTAGTCCAATCAACATAAGCTGAATATGATGTGGCTGTCCATGGTTCTGATTTCTGTGTGCGTGTGTGTGTGCATACGTGCATGTTCGTGCAAGTAGAAAAAACGTGTTGACTCACCCTACTTGTAGAGAAACGCCAATGCTATCCTCCTCTCTTTCATGTTGATGAAATAGTCTATCACTCTGTCATACAGTACACGCTTTAATTTTTTGTTGTCCTAGGCTACCTGGCTAAAATGCTTGCTCGTGTGGTGTCGAGAAAACGTTGCTAATTATTCTGTGAAAACAAGGAAATCCGCTTACGCTGTACTTTGATTATAAAGGTTTATTTATATCAAAGTATTCCAGCATCAATTTACAGATATCTGCAGAATATCTGGAGAATAACCGCCCAATCTCAAATATGATTATTCTGTCCTCCTTTGTTTTAACCAAGTATTTATATCCTATGCCCTATGTAACATAATATGGGTGTTTTCCCCTACAGACCAATCCCAGGAGTCCACCTAACAGACTTCCTCGGCTTTAGGGTGCCCCTATAGAACTACTCCCCAGATGCTCCCTTTAAGCTGAGTCAACATCCTCTAAAACCATTTGAAACCATTAGCAAAGTCATAAATTCCTCAGATACCACACTCGCTAGCCTAACTTTCTTTCATGAGCAACATTAGCTAGTTAACATTAACCTTCTACATCTAGCTACATATTCAACTTCCATCCTCTCAGGCCAGGGGCACAATGTATGAATTAATGGTTGGATCAGAATTGCCGTTATAAGCATTGGCCAGTACAGAGAATTAAGTGAAACCACCAGTCCAAATCCCTATCTCAATCAATGGCTAATTTAGGAAAGGGACAACTTTAGCTAGCTAGCTAGCCACCGGAGGACAACAACACAACGAGATGCAACAATTCAAGTGGTTTCTCAATGACATATGCTCTCAATGTGACGGCAAATCCAAACTGGCTTCCTTAGACACCTTTTTTTGATGCGCCAGGACCATTCACAGTTGAGCTCACTCAGTTTAGCACAACGCTGATTGGCTATTATTTTATTTATTTTTTTAATCAAGGAAAGCCAAATGCTCGCTGACTTCCCTTGCATTCAATGCTATGGCCGGCAACTATGTCATACTCTTTTGGACCAGACAGCATATGGTAGATGGCCTACACATACAGAGACAGAGGGACACTGTTTTGCTCGCTTGGATGCTTTCTCCAGTGAGATATATTCAGCCTCTTGCGAATTATAAAACACAGAGAGACGAAAGATACATTATGTTATATGTTTCTTTCTTTTTTTCTTAGTAATTCTTTGGGGAAAGCCTGGCTTCCCTCGGCATCCATGAATACACACCACTGCTAGTACTAGTACATATTCTTCCTCTTCATATCTGCTTCTTGTCTTTTCCCCCAGGGTTCCGGCCAGTCGCCCTCGACCCTTAACCCCCCGACCCCGGCCAATGAGAGAACAGTCGCCTGGGTCTCCAACATGCCTCACCTCTCCGCTGATATTACTCTGGAGGCGAACCGCATCGACCGCGAGGAGTTCAAGCTGAAGGAGTACTCCAAAAGCATGGATGAGTCTCGCTTAGACAGGGTAGATACATCTCTCCCACCACAGCTTTTGCAATACAAAAGAATGGTAGCCTAAATTTGACATTGGCAATGTGTATGTGTATATATAAAAAACAGTACATAATTGTCTTAACAATATACTGTAGCATTGGCATTGAAATCCCAATCTTCTGGGAAATCGACAGTAACAAAACGATGCCTCATAGGAATGCAGAATCTCTCTCTTCTCTTTAGCAATTTGACTTAGCAGCATATTCAACAGCAAACTGTGAGACTAGAGAACCGTAACACTGATCTGAGTCATATCTCCTTCTTAATGCACAGTGCAGATGTCAGGGAAGTGCAATTCAAGTCTATCAGTGGAGAGCAGATGGTACCGAGACACTTCTTTATGAATAATTTAGATAGGAACAGCTGAGGATGAACTTGAACAACAGTGAGTCATTGAAAATAAAAAACTTTTAGCTTGCATATTCATATTTGACCGCATTACCACATTTCTTTGTCCGAGTGAAGGTGTGTTCAGTCAACCCCCAAGACCATTTGTCGGTTGCTTAGCCATGTGTTGCTAATAAACAGTATGACAATTGCTCAACTATTTTTATATTTTCAATATATTCCCTTCTATTTTCATAATAGACATAGCAAGATCTTTGTGCATAGTGAGCAAGTGAAAAGGGATAAACTAGAGTCCAAAAGAAGCTGAACAAGGTGTGCCTTAGACTTTAGTGAACACTGGACAAGAATGTGGTTGCCTCCCTATTCCATGGTGACTTGTCCATGTATATAACAATTGCTCAACCATTTTCTATGTCCAAATGCATTCTCTTCTCTCTATCTGTCTCAGGTAAAGGAATACGAGGAGGAGATCCACTCCCTAAAGGAGCGACTGATCATGTCCCACAGGAAGCTGGAGGAATATGAGAAGAGGCTCCTTTCCCAGGAGCAGCAGACCAGTAAGATCCTCTCACAATACCAGAGTCGCCTGGAAGACAGCGAGAGGCGGCTACGGCAACAGCAAGTGGAGAAAGACTCCCAAATTAAAGGAATAATCAACAGGTAAAAAGAAGGGTGGTGGAGGGTGGAGGAGATGGAGAACGGAGATGTAGAGATGAAAAGAAAGAGAAGACAGGTGTGGAGAGATAGTGAGAAAACAAAAATGGAGTGAGGAAAATAAATGAATGTATTGTTGAGAACTACCATGTCTGATTACCTTAATCCAAGAAATATCCAACAATCATAGACAGAGTTAATCTTCTTTAGGCAGGTGCTGATTTTTGGAAATCATCTGGGGAATATTGACGAATATATATGAGATAGTCTAGATAATGTATAGTTATGAAATAGATACATTAATAATATATGGAGAAATAATGGGGAGGCCTCAACTTGCACAATCAAATGTATGCAGGGATATAATGGGACAGTTTCAAACTAACTGCACACTCATTTGAAAGGTGAGAGGTGAACAGTGAAAGCCATTCATATGAATGATTCATGTATGTATCCAGATACCTTAGCCAATTGGTTTTCACCCAGTCAGTAGGAAATTGTTCATCGAACATTCTTCTTCTGACTAACGTTGACAGATTTACTCGAGATGAGGAACTTGAGAAAGGAAACGATTTGTGTAAATGTTTTGCTTTTGTCCATTACTTCTAATAATCTGCAATTGAAAGTTAGATAAGCGTCACAGGGAACTTTGCTACTTTTTAATCCATTCCAGGGAAGAAGAAACGGAATGAAGACTGAGACAGTTCCTGGCTGTACTTTATGAAACAAATCCCATAAAGAACCCAAAAGACACATGTTTAGGCCCTTTGTGCTATTGCACTACTTGGCAGCCATTTTTTTAAACCAGTATATCAAACATGCTGCTTGTTTTTTTCCTTTAGTAGTTTACCTGCATCATCTGTGGTGATTATTCAATAATCTTAAACTGAGAGGGATTCACCTAGATTGAATCGAAAAGCACAATAGTGGACTGGAAGGTGACATCATATGACTTCTATCTGCACTATATAGTATGAGGCCATTATTGGTGTTTTTGATAAAAATGCATGAAACAAAGACTAAGGTAGTACATTACATATTGTTGTCATCACCATAACAGCTTGACATGAGGATGAACAATACCAATCTTTACAAACGACGACAGTTTGATAGTATTTCCCTATCTTATGATGTGTAAAGAGAACACAGAGTAAACCTAACTTAACTGCTAAATGACAAGTTCTCTTTCCTCTTCGAAGTTAGTTTGGGTGATGGCAACCAGGCTGTGGCATTGTTAGAGTTGACAAGGTAATCTAGAGGATTCTATAAGTAGTGGATGGCTGCTAGATTTGAAGACAGATTCATACAGTTGAAGTTGGAAGTTTACATACACTTAGGTTGGAGTAATTAAAACTCGTTTTTCAACCACTCCACAAATTTCTTGTTAACAAACTATAGTTTTGGTAAGTCGGTTAGGACGTCTACTTTGTGCATGACACAAGTAATTTTTCCAACAATTGTTTACAGACAGATTATTTCACTTATAATTTACTGTATCACAATTCCATTGGGTCAGAAGTTTACATAAACTAAGTTGACTGTGCCTTTAAACAGCTTGGAAAATTCCAGAAAATGATGTCATGGCTTTAGAAGCTTCTGATAGGCTAATTGACATAATTTGAGTCAATTGGAGGTGTACCTGTGAATGTATTTCAAGGCCTACCTTCAAACTCAGTGCCTCTTTGCTTGACATCATGGGAAAATCAAAATGAATCAGCCAAGACCTCAGAAAAACAAAACAATTGTAGACCTCCACAAGTCTGGTTCATCCTTGGGAGCAATTTCCAAACGCCTTAATGTACCACGTTCATCTGTACAAACAATAGTACGCAAGTATAAACACCATGGGACCACGCAGCCATCATACCGCTCAGGAAGGAGACACATTCTGTCGCCTAGAGATTAACGTACTTTGGTGCGAAAAGTGCAAATCAATCCCAGAACAACAGCAAAGGACCTTGTGAAGATGCTGGAGGAAACAGGTACAAAATTATCTATATCCACAGTAAACGAGTCCTATATCGACATAACCTGAAAGGCCGCTCAGCAAGGAAGAAGCCACTGCTCCAAACCCACCATAAAAAAGCCAGACTACGGTTTGCAACTGCATATGGGGACAAAGATCATACTTTTTTGAGAAATGTCCTCTGGTCTGATGAAACAAAAATAGAACTGTTTGGCCATAATGACCATTGTTATGTTTGGAGGAAAAAGGGGATGGCTTGCAAGCCAAAGAACACCATCCCAACCGTGAAGCACGGGGGTGGCAGCATCATGCTGTGGGGGTGCTTTGCTGCAGGAGGGACTGGTGCACTTCATAAAATAGATGGCATCATGAGGAAGGAAAATTATGTGGATATATTGAAGCAACATCTCAAGACATCAGTCAGGAAGTTAAAGCTTGGTCGCAAAGTGGTCTTCCAAATGGACAATGACCTCAAGCATACTTCCAAAGTTGTGGCAAAATGGCTTAAGGACAACAAAGTCAAGGTATTGAAATGGCCATCACAAAGCCCTGACCTCAATCCTATAGAAAATTTGTGGGCAGAACTGAAAAAGTGTGTGCGAGCAAGGAGGCCTACAAACCTGACTCAGTTACACCAGTTCTGTCAGGAGGAATGGGCAAAGAATTCACCCAACTTATTGTGGGAAGCTTGTGGAAGGCTACCTGAAACGTTTGACCCAAGTTAAACAATTTAAAGGCAATGCTACCAAATACTAATTGAGTGTATGTAAACTTCTGACCCACTGGGAATGTGATGAAATAAATAAAAGCTGAAATAAATCATTCTCTCTACTATTATCCTGACATTTCACATTCTTAAAATAAAGTGGTGATTCTAACTGACCTAAGACAGGGAATTTTTACTAGGATTAAATGTCAGGAATTGTAAAAAACTGAGTTTAAATGTCTTTGGCTAAGGGGTATGTAAACTTCCGACGTCAACTGTATGCTGTCAATGAATGAGAAATGCTATTTGCGTTTTTTAATTAAGTATGTGTCCAGCAATTTCAATGGCTCAAGTAGTTATATCCACTGTCCTCCAAAAGGAAAATTAACCATACATTCCACATTTCAAAAAACATTGCTTTTCAAATCTCATTCATCATTCTTCTTAGTAACGACTTTAGATATTCTTTGAAAGGCTTTTTCGTGATTTATCTTGGTTCCGCTAGACGAGTGCCTCTAGAGTAGCAGTTATGTTTCTTGAGAGGAATATGACAGATTATATTATATTATATCAAAGAATATCAGACACGCTAGAGTAGCACACTATTTTTTAATCTAAACGTTATCGATACCCTATTGAATTCCCAGTACTGTACCAGCCATACCAATAATGATACACTAAGATTCTATATGTACATTTTGTTATGATATTACCAATGTAATTAACTATTTTAATCGATTGCAATAGCAATATTTTAGCATTACGAGATGTGCAATAATAGATTAAACTTAGCATTTATTAACAGAAGCATTACATGTATGTATGTAGGCCTACATTCAGGCACACAAATATATTGAGTATGCATACCTTACATGCATAGATACATATATCATATGACCATATATACAGAACTCATACACTTAAGGGTTCTTTCAGGTCCCATTCAGTATCAAATGAACCCATATAAACATAAATTATATTGAGACTTCTGCACGTATGGCCATGGATACTGTAAATCCCTAAATACCATAGATACAGCATATACAGCACTGTAAACATAGTTTATAACTTATACACATGGCTGTGTAAGTGTTTGTGATTTTAACAAAAATGTTAATCATGTAGCCAGATGGATATTGGTGCCATTTATCTAAAGTGTTAAGATTTATATCTGTTATAATTTTGCTGTATGTCGTTGGTTTAAGTTTGTATCTGCAGTAAATCATAGGAGACAGAATGGTAAATGGTGTCATCGTTTGCTAAAGTTATAGCTTTGAGAGAGTAATTTGTGGAGATACTATGTAGAACAAGAATTGTTCACTATCATAAGATTGCCTCTCTTTTGGCACTGTAGCAAGCATAGTATTGGTAGTCTGTATAGATGTATAATATTACATCAGTATTACTTTGAAAGTTCTCATAGAGATGTAGCTTGTCACTGTGCAATAAAGCCATTTGGATTGATATGGCAAATAGCAGCACATAGTGAGGGTTTACTGTTGATGTACATACAATTGACTACATATCATGAGACCTTTGACTCACCAAATCTCCTGCCTTATTTCTCTGTAACAGCCAATTCATGACCTGTCCCTGACCTCATATTGACAAATACCCACATTGTTTTGACTGTATGTAAGACTTGACCTGACAAGCACACTACTTGAACTTGAAGTAAATGGATATACAGGTTTATTTTTGGTACATATCACCCATGTGAATCGCTGTCTGCTTTTTAAAAAGTATTATTCTACTGTATACTCATGTTACATTTCATTGTTTCTTAGATCAGTGCCAATGTTTCTGTCAGTGCATACGTTTGATTCCTTTTTACTTTCTTATTTTTGTCAAATAAATCCCTGTACATTATTTATGGAATAAAACATCTAACACCAATGTTTGAAACTTCACCTGTGGATTTTCATTATTTATTAATATTAAGCATCAATTTAGTTGTTGTATGTTAAGCATAAAGAGATCTGGCGATATTCAGAGAATATTCCGCAGAGAAAGCTTTCTCTGCGGAATTGCTACAGCTTGATATGGTGGCAAATGACAATGGGTGATATGTTATCCTCTGTCCAAACCAACCACTTATTTTGGAATAGTTTGACAAAAATCTGTGCTATGATTTAAAATGTCTTTCTGTTTTTAGCTTATCTTATTGGCTCATTTTGCACTCACATCGGCTGTCTGGTCCTCACTTTCTCTGTTGCCGCTGCACAATGTCCTATACAGTTCCTTCAGAAAGTATTCATACCCCTTGACTTATTCCACATTTTTGTTGTGTTACATCCTGAATTCAAAATGGATTCAATATTTTTTTCTCTCAGCCATCTACACACAATACCCCATAATGACAAAGTGAAAACATGTTTTTTGAAATTGTAGCAAATTTATTTAAATACAGAAATATGTAATTTACATAAGTATTCACAACCAAGAGTCAATATACTGTATGTTAGAATCACCTTTGGCAGCGATTACAGCTATGAGTCTTTCTGGGTAAGTCTCTAACAGCTTTGCACAACTGGATTATACAATTTGCACATTATTATTAAAATTCTTCAAGCTCTGTCAAGCTGGTTGTTGATTATTGCTAGAAAGCCATTTTCAAGTCTTGCCAAACATTTCCAAGCCAATTTAAGTCAAGACTGTGACTAGGCCACTCAGGAACATTCAATGTTGTCTTTGTAAGCAACTCTAGTGTATATTTGGCCTTGTGTTTTAGGTTATTGTCCTGCTGAAAGGTGAATTTGTCTTCCAGTGTCTGTTGGAAAGCAGACTTAACCAGGTTTTCCTCTAGGATTTTGCCTGTTCTTAGCTCTATTCAATTTATTTTTATCCTAAAAAACTCCATAGTCCTTGCCGATGACAAGCATACCCATAACATGATGCAGCCACCACCATGCTTGTAAATATGAACAGTGGTACTCAGTGATGTGTTGTGTTACATTTGCCTCAAACATAATGCCTTGTATTCAGGACATAAAGTTAATTTCTTTGCCACATTTTTTCAGTTTTATTGTCTGTTGTTGATCCAACCTCAGTTTTCGCCTATCACAGCCATTAAACTCTGTAACTGTTTTAAAGTTACCGTTGGCCTCATTGTGAAATCGCTGAGCGGTTTCCTTCCTCTCCGGCAACTGAGTTAGGAAGGATGCCTGTATCTTTGTAGTGACTGGGTGTATTGATACACCATCCAAAGTGTAATTAATAACTTCACCATGCTCAAAGGGATATTCAATGTCTGCTTTTTCATTTTTACCCATCTACCAATAGGTGCCCCTCTTTGCAAGGCAATGGAAAACATCCCTGGTCTTTGTGGTTGAATCTTTGTTTGAAATTCACTGCTCGACTGAGGGACCTTACAGATAATTGTATGTGTGGGGTACAGAGATGAGGTAGTCATTCCAAAATCTTGTTAAACCATAGAGTCCATGTAACTTATTATGTGACTTGTAAAGCACATTTTTACTCCTGAACTTATTTAGGCTTGCCATAACAAAGGGGGTGAACACTTATTTACTCAAGACATTTCAGCTTTTCATTTTTAATTCATTTGTAAACATTTCTAAAAACATAATTCCACTTTGACATTATGGGGTATTGTGTGTAAGCCAGTGACACAAAATCTCAATGTAATCCATTTTAAAAAGTGGAAAAAGTCAAGGGGTGTGAATACCACCCATACACAAAAAAATTATAATGTGTGCACGCATGACTGTAAGTCGCTTTGGATAAAAGCGTCTGCTAAATGGCATATTATTTTATTATACTTTTTGAAAGCACTATATATAAATGTGTCATTCCTTTTGTGTAATTAGTCCTCTCTCAGCATTCTGTTCATCTCAGGAGTTTAACGCTCTGAAGTTCATCCACTTTGTCAGCAATTATTCACAGCTTTTCTGTATGACTTAAATGAAAACAACCATGTCGTTCAGGTGGAAAGTAGATGTGATAAGATTGAAAGATAATGAAATCTATGATGATCAAAGCAGAATAATTTCATTACCTCAGAAATATCGACCAGGTAGGAGTTAGGATGTCTTATGTACCCTTGTTCATTTAATCTTCATCACCAAACTGCTGATCGCCATCTTGGATTTGACTTCATGATTGCAGTGACTTTCAATTCATCCTTCACCTTTTGTGTCTGTTGAAGAAAATATCAGAACCATTGCCTTGAATGACCCAGATATTGACATTCTAGAGGCAAGTATTTAATGATCCATGATCCATGTTCCCCTTTTCTGGAAAATAATTATAATGCTGAGTAATCGTGACTAAAGGGGAATTTGCACGGCAAGAAAAATATCCTATGGAGACTGTAGCAATAAGCTTCCCCATTTAGAGCTGCAAAATCTGGACCCCTACAAATCAGCTGGGCTAGACAATCTGGACCCTTTCTTACTAAAATTAGCTGCCGAAATTGTCGCAACCCCTATTACTAGCCTGTTCAACCTCTCTTTCGTATAGTCTGAGATCCCCAGAGATTGGAATGCTGCCGCGGTCATCCCCCTCTTCAAAGGGGGTGACACTCTAGATCCAAACTGTTACAGAACTATATCCATCCTGCCCTGCCTTTCGAAAGTATTTGAAAGCCAAGTTAACAAACAGATCACCGACCATTTCGAATCCCACTGTACCTTCTCCACTATGCAATCTGGTTTCCGAGCTGGTCATGGGTGCACCTCAGCCACGCTCAAGGTCCTAAACGATATAATAACCGCGATCGATAAATGACAGTATTGCGCAGCCATCTTCATCGACCTGGCCAAGGCTTTTGACTTTGTCAATCACCACATTCTTGTTTGCAGACTAAATAGCCTTGGTTCCTCAAATGACTGCCTCGCCTGGTTCACCAACTACTTCTCAGATAGAGTTCAATGTGTCAAATCGGAGGGCCTGTTGTCTGGACCTCTGGCAGTCTCTATGGGGGTGCCACAGGTTTCAATTCTCGGGCCGACTCTATTCTCTGTGTATATCAATGATGTCGCTCTTGCTGCTGGTGACTCTCAGATCCACCTCTAAGCAGACGACACCATTTTGTATACATCTGGCCCTTCATTGGACACTGTGTTAACAAACCTCCAAACGAGCTTCAATGCCATACAACACTCCATCCTTAGCCTCCAACTGCTCTTAAACGCTAGTAAAACTAAATGCATGCTCTTCAATTGAACACTGCTTGCACCCGCCTGCCCGACTAGAATCACTACTCTCGGCGGGTCTGACATAGAATATGTGGACAACTACAAATACCTAGGTGTCTGGTTAGACTGTAAACTTTCCCTCCAGACTCACATTAAGCATCTCCAATCCAAAGTTAAATCTAGAAACGGCTTCCTATTTCGCAACAAAGCCTCCTTCACTCATGCTGCTAAACATGCCCTCGTAAAACTGACTTTCCTACCGATCCTTGACTTCGGCGATGTCATTTACAAAAAAGCTTCCAACACTCTACTCAGCAAATTGGATGTAGTCTATCACAGTGCCATCCGTTTTGTCACCAAAGCCCCATATACTACCCACCATTGTGACCTGTACGCTCTCATTGGCTGGCCCTCACTACATATTCGTCGCCGAACCCACTGGCTCCAGGTCATCTATAAATCACTTCTAGGCAAATCCCTGCCTTATCTTAGCTCATTGGTCACCATAGCAACACCCACCCGTAGTATGCGTTCCAGCAGGTATATCTCACTGGTCATCCCCAAAGCCAACACCTCCTTTGGTCGCCATTCCTTCCAGTTCTCTGCTGCCAATGACTGGAACGAACTGCAAAAATCTCTGAAGCTGGAGACTCTTATCTCCCTCGCTAACTTTAAGCATCAGTTGTCAGAGCAGCTTACCGATCACTGCACCTGTACACAGCCCATCTGTAATTAGTCCACCCAACTACCTCATCCCCATATTGTTATTTACATTGTTATTTATTTTGCTCATTTGAACCCCAGTACCTCTATTTGCACATCATCTTCTGCACATCTATCACTCCAGTGTTAATACTAAATTGTAAT